>NW_017806278.1:740447-782549 GCF_001891065.2 Hippocampus comes | reverse complement strand
GGGGGCGGGGGGGGGGGTCGAGGAGTGATGGATGAAAGGCATTCATATGAACGAAAGGAAGGAAAAAAAACATGCAAATAAATAACCTGAAGTGGCAATTGGAACGATTGCGTTTGCTGGAGCCGTTCCTCTGACAGGGTCGCCTTAACATCTCAATTTCTGAGGTGGTATCAAGGGAAACATTGCAAAATTGATACTTTGCATGTTAAGGGGATTTAATGCAAGGAAAAGTGTGGGGATTGGAGTTTGCAAGTTGTCACCTCCAGATGGTGATGAACACCATGAGCTGCGAGGTCAACTGAGTGTCAGAAGAGAGCAAGGAAAGGACGAGGCGGGATAACTTGCTGGTTGCATAGTAGAAAAATGTTTGTATCCCTGATTTGAGTGCAGGCGAGTCTTACTCCCTCACTTTGGGGCCCTTTCTGTGTGAATTTTGCATGTTCTCCGAAGGCCTTTGTGGGTTATTTCAATTTCCTTCCACTACTACAACAAATTTAAGGTTAAGTTTTTGGTCAGCTTCACTCACAAGGGTGCTCATCAACAATCTAGAGTGGTTAAATGCAGGGAGCACATTTAACTGTAACGCACATTATACATGTGGGGTAGCCAAGGGTATTATAGAGAACAAAATTAACTAAAAGGAAAATGAAAACCGTATTTTCATTCATGAAATATAAAATCGAAACGGGAGAGCTTTTAAAAAACAATAACTAACTGAAACTACATCTTAGGTTTATAAAACTAACCAAAGATAACTATATATACAGCGGTCGTTTGGTAATCGTAGTTTACTTTAGTACACAATACACAGTGACTTTTTTTTTAAATTTTGCATTCTACAAATATTCCATTGATTGAAAAACTAAAACTAATCATCAAGGCTAATAATAACTACCAAACCCACTCTAAGAACAAATTTAAACTCCCCAAATTAAAATAAAAAAATGGCAAACCGAAATAAAAACGAACTATAATGAAAAATGCCCAACAGGATCCTCAAATGATTAAATCTGCCCCTGCCGGTGGGTGTTTGGATTAAAGGTGAAATGACTTCAACAAGGAAGAATGTATGCGCTCCGATGCCCTGGATGACTGAGAATCTACACAGACATCTTTGTTTTATGAATCAATATATTTTTTCAAGCCTCTGTGTTGCTACAGGTGATTTTTACAGGTGTTTACAGTCCAGTGGATTAACGCCTTATTTAAAAACGGTACCATAAACAGCTGAGCATGCTTCGGATGGCCTGCGCATTAAACACTGTCATAAAGTGCAACAGCCTGTGCGCATTAAAGCACCAACTGACTAGATATTCCTTGCAGTAGAATAAGTGGACCGGTTCCCAACACTAGTGGGAATAACTTCATTTCCTCGGATAAAGCAGCTGGCTGTGTGGACGCTCTGTAAAGTTTAATAGTCAAATATGCATGGATGATAGTCCAGCTGTGCAGTGTCATGTATTCCTAAACAAACCCCAGTGAGACCTGAACTCTCACCCCTTGCACATGTCGCTTACAGAGCTCTCAGACATTTTCTGCACAGCAGGCCTTTTTACAGACACGGCAAATCCCAAGCGCTACCATTATGGTCTCGGCGTAACCACGCCGATGCAAATAAGGACGGTAATTATGATCTCCCGTCCGCGTCTGAAACTGTCGACTAAATCTGTTTAAAAGGAAGTTGAATTTAAGGATGTGAAAGTGAGAAGCAGTTTTTCTAAATCACCTGTTCACTCGCCGCTCGGTTGCTGTGGTGACGGCCGCACGGCACTCTGGCAGTCCCCATTGTGTTTGATCTAAGGAACTGTAGAAATACGCGGCGGTTGCTTTGCAAGGCCTCTCGGAGTTCCCTGCGCCTGGCTCTGTTTATTTTGGAACAAGAACAAGACAAACCCAAGTGACGTGTTATTTATTTTCCAGCTCTTGCCCTCTCCTCCCCTAACAAGCAGAGCCGTGAAGAAGAATTCCCTGATAATTTGTCAGGATCAGTCTGTGGTGCGTGTTCTTTAGGGTGTTGACACCATGCACAGGCTACATAGTGGAGAGTGGCCAGGTTGAATACAATAACACAAAGGCTGATAAACCCCCCCTAAAAGTAGGGGGGGGCAGTTGGGGGCACCATCAGATACTGGGGGCAGGGGGGGACGGGGGCTCATGAGCAATGACCCAAGTGACGTGCTTGATTGTACTCGTGGTCCTCAGGGTGGTCCAAATACAGCAGGTCAAGGAAACAACCGCGACTTTAATAACAGCTTGTAAAATATCAAACAATGAAAATAATGCATCACTTAAAGATGAAAAAATATATAGAGGAACTTTACCTGAAGGTCGTGCTTGAGCATCTTTAGCGCGCAAATTCCTATCCTCACACCCTATTAAGAATTTGGAACAAAATATTGCAATTTTTCTTCTGGTCAACAGCAAAGTCCAGGGTATCTTTAATTCTCGCTCACCTGTAACCCCAAAGAGCAAATGAGCACACACCAAGTAGAAAATTAATGACTTACACAATGAAAAGTCTAACTAATGATTGGACTATATGTTAATCATGGTTAAAAAGCTTGAGCCAGAATTCTTTACCGCGAGGACACAAAGTAGTTTTTTTTTAAAAAGAGAAATCGCGCACTGAATGAACAAACGAAAAAAAATAGTTGTCTGACACACAGCACATTTTTTCTCAATGTGTTGTTTAGTGTTCAGTTTTAGCAAGCGTCTGTGAGCCATGATAAGCACCAAAAAGGGGAAATATGGAAACCTCAAATTAAGCTCATCGCGGTCTTGACCTTTGTCTTCAAGCAGGTGACGGCAGTTGCATCACCCATCAGATTGTGCGCTGTTATCACTACGGGTATGTTAACGCAGTTCAAATGCAAGCCCAACTCATTCCTCATCAGCCAGAGAATTGAGCGTCTTGCTCCGTTATTACGGTCGGTTGACCGCTTACACTGAACAACTGTGACATCAACTCAATGAAAATGTTAAGTGAAACCGGAATGAACAATTTTAGAACATGCATTAGCTTCTGGTAAACAAATAAATACACCACAAATTGTCTGGTGGTAAACAACAGGCATAAATGCCGCTTTAAATGTGACAAAGGTAAACAAAGCATTATCGCGATCTTTTCGTATGCTAATTGCATCGTTAGCACTAATTTAGTGCCCGGAGCTAGCAAGTTTTGGAGATAACACTTAACAAAAGCTATCTCCGAAACAGGGGTCAAAATACTTCTAAGCACAATTAAACTTACAGCCATTGCTTCCGAAGGCAGCAGGACCAGTTAAAATGACGACAGTCAGGCTTTCTACAGCGAGTCAACTCTGAGTGAATGCGACGTCTGCTACCCATAATGCATTGCGATAATTGACTACGTTTTGAGAATAAAATACAGGTAAACAAACAAACGCTGAGTGGATGGAATTATTCTAAATAGGTACCAAATACACAGTCCACCACTGGTTATTTTTATTTATTTTTTTTTTTACATGAGTAACTCCACTTCCCATTCACGTGATCTCTTTGAATTGGCCATTTTCTTTTTGCCTTTTCCAGAAATTACTTTCTTCACAAAAATCGCCTTCCGAGTTGGGGTTTTTAGCACCTCCTGTTGCTTTGGCATGCTCTTTTCAGCCTGCAAATGTGTTCTCATGTGGACAGAGCTGTCTTGAAAAAGTAATTGAGTTGGAAAAATTTCTTTAAAAAAAAAAAAATACTTTGAACATGTGGACAGCAGATCACGCTGCAGGCAGTCTACCAGTTCGCAAGCAGAGTGAAAATGTGCTGTTGATGACAGGTCATGTGAAAATTAAAGAGCTTTTTTTACATTCTCTCTTTTGTGTTTGCTTCTCTGTGGGCAGCCAGAGGGCGGCCATAATCCCCCTCTCTGTATGTTCATCACTCAGTAAATGTTGGCCTCAATGGAAAAGGGCGGGCAGCCCTAATTAATACCAAACCAATCCACAAATTATAACCTTTACCACAGAGTTGGCGTAAGTCAATAGTCTGCAGGCAGCAATAAAACGGTCCCTTCATGCACGCCACATTAAAACACAGGGCGGTAGGTCAGACGACTTGTAGCGTATAACTGATCGCTGCTGGCCATCCACCGAGTGCTTGTGTGTGTATGTGTAGGCCGTGCAATATTTGAGAAGTGTGCTGAAAGAGCGCTTAAGTAGTGCCGTCCAGGTGGCGGGTTCTCCGAGGGATTCTCCCCCTGTGAGAGCCATCCAAGGAAAACCAGAAGCATCTGGAGCCGGCCACCCCGCAGCGCCCCACTGCGCGTCGCTGGCCGGGCCTCGGCAGCCGGTGCAGCAGCAGTTCGATGAGTATCGAGCCAAGGCGGAGCGGGGAGAGAGGAAGGGAGGAAACTCGGAGAGAAACCATGAAAAATGTGGAGCATGAAAATGTCTCCCTTGGTTTATGGCAGTGCAGCCGGCCTTCCAAGAGCAACACATCTTTAAATTTAACTTGAGATGCATTTTTTTTTCCACTCCTCACTTCTTTTTTTTTGTTGTTGTTGTTGAAAGCATCGCCAAGATGCTTGGCAACTGCAGCCATGTTAAAAAAGCACTCAATAATGTGGCCATTCGCAAACGTGGTGACAGTTTTTGCACGAGAGGCGCGTCTTTCTGCGCCAGGGACCATGCTTGCAGCGGTACATTGTTCACTAAGACATGCTTGTGAGTCAAATTTTGAATTAACTATGCTAACGCATAAGGAGTATTTTAGTAAGTGATTAGGGTAAGTCTAGAAAAGCTGGAGATGGGTTCCTCTGGTGAAATGGATATAAATGCAACGGGGTGACTGGAAACCTCTTGGCCTGATAGCAAATTAAAGGTTCTGACCATGTGATGATATTTTGTGGCTCTCTGGAGGAAGTCATCCCTCGTGCGGATGATTGAGGGCTCATTTTAGACAGTTGAAGTCATAAATCAACGTTTGATGGAACAAACATACCTCGGAAGGAAAAGAAGTCGCTTTCCAGAGCGTCCACGTTCAGCCCTGCTGGCTGCCGTGAATAAATAAAATGCTCCATCGATGACGAAGACATTTGGCGATAAAATATAGTACACATGATCCCGAAAGTGACACATCTGCTTGCTGCCGAGCCCTTTACACGTCCATTAATGTCGTGAAATTTTAAAATATTATGAAATGACCTCATGCTTTGTACTTGATTTGAATGTTTCTTTGACAGGCAACTATCTCCATAATGCAAGAAAAATGTGCTCGTATCGTCATATATCGTCATATATTATTAGTCATACCCCAGCTAGGCTGGGCAACGTTTTGTCATGATCCACTTTGATAGTCAAGTACCCAAAAGTGATACTTGCGTAGAAGTAAAAGAACTGAGCTGGAAGTTAAAATCACCTGGTGGAATTTTACTTGAGTTCAAGTCTTCAAGTATCTAACATTTGTTGTACTTTAAGATTTTCTAAAATTAAATGTACTTCATTATTGGACATTTAGGAAATATCATGGAGTAAAAGTTACCTGAAATTATGTTTCTGAAAGAAATTGCCAGAAAGTTGCCAACAAAGTAAAGTACAATGCCATGAAAGACTAATATGTCAAAAACAAAAGGTAAGCAGAGCTGCAGTGTCGATATTCATAGCATTACATGACAGCATTACTGGTGTTAGTGTCTGATAAATGTCATTAGTACGATCAACTCACGGCAGACGATGAGGCACACTATTCAAAATGAAGATGTATTTTCGGGCCATAGCCTGCTAGCTAAGTGATTGTTGTGTGTGTGTGTGTGTGTGTGTGTGTGTGTGTGTGTGTGTGTGTGTGTGTGTGTGTGTGTGTGTGTGTGTGTGTGTGTGTGTGTGTGTGTGTGTGCCGGACAACCAATGATGCAAATGAAAGCACTCAAGTTCGTCAAGAGTGGGAGAGGAACAACTCAAGGTGGTACGAGGTTAGTCACTGCGCCCTGTTTTTGCCACGCCCAACTCTGCACACATTTTTTTTTTTTATTATTATTATTATTTTTTGTCACAACCCTCAAACACGTCCGATTTATTTAGAAACAAATCTCCGAATTCATCTGACAGGGTCTTTCGACACGTGCAAAATGTTTGCTTCCAACCTGCGTCGCCTCTTAACTTTTCCATTTATCACCTGCATTGTTCAAACAATTGCTCACTTATGCCGCGGTCTACCCTCCTCGACACTTTAAGTCATCCTCAGACACTTAACGGCGACAAAAATGTCTCCATCAGCCTATCAAGCAAGTTCTCATGCAGATAAAGCCCTGAAGTGCCGGAGACGCTTCAGCTTTTACTCACGTTAATACCCTCGCCGAGACAGAAACCTCCCCCATTTTTACTTCACTAGAGGTCATTTGTTTTTACACTTTGCTCCTTTTTTTTTTTCAGCCCCAAGTGTCAAATATTGGTGAATCTGCAAAGCTGGTCTGCTTTACGGCTTGCCCTGTCCTCCTTGCCAAGAGGGACGTATGGGACAGCTTTTAATGGCGGCTGAAAGACTGACATTAAATACTCACCAGATGGACTTTCTCCTGTCCTGCTCATAAAAGTTCTTAAGACAGTTCACAAATCAAGGCCTCACACTATTATGTTAAGCGTTTGGGTTGTTATTGTTATAGTACATTTGCAAATACTCCTGTAATTTATTGCTTTTTGCGGATAAGTACAGCCTCAACCCACCCAGACGTCTTACATATAGATGTCCTCGGATGTATTCCGGCTTATACGACACTATTTTTCATGGAGCACAATTGAAGTGCAAAGATTATGACCAAACTTCACAAGCATCGCACGACACATCTCTGATCGCTTCTAATACTGTACAGGAGAGCACCGAGTCGACAGCGAAACAAAAAAAGACGATATGCTGCAGCTCGGAGAGGAAAAGTGAAATTCAAGATGCGAAAGGGAAAAACTGCCTCCCTCCTGGGGGTCTGTGTCCTCTTTTTTTTTTTTTTTTTTTTTCCAGTGGAGCGGAAAGTGGACCCTGTGGTAGTGAAAGTTTGTGGTTGTCCGGGTTGGGGGGTCACTCACTATTGATGCTGCTGCTTTTAGCCAACATCGTCACGCTACACACTATCGTGTTTTTTTCCATAACTTAGCTTTTACAGAGGTGATGACAGAAAATAAGGTCTGTTAGAAACTGTATATGGTGCATTTTAGGATGAGTGTGTGTGCATAAGTACATATGAATGTGTGTGTGTATATATATATATATATATGTGTATATATATATATATATATATATATATATATATATATATAAAATGTGTGGATATGCATAATAACAGAATATGAAATTTCAAACATTTGTGAAAACTAAAACTTTATTTAATATGTTTATTGTCGCGACAATGTCTATTTTGTACTTATCAAAGGAAATTTTAAACGCGACTAAATTTTGAGTCACACTGCATGAAGGACCCATCAGTGTAGCTGAGGTTGTTTGGCTTGGCCCGCCGTTGTTTGATGTTATTTTGAAAACCACACTGCAACATAGGTTTTTCAATATCATTTCATATTCACAATCTGTACATTGTGGATGATGAGACTAACGCATAATAATCCGTCTATATTTTTGGGGCAGGATTGCACATGTTCTTTCCACTTGTTGCTCCCAAAAATTCAAAAATATCCCAAGAATTAGTTTTCATCGTTTGAAAACAGATTAACTATTCTGAACTTTTACATTGAAGTTGGGGTGGAAAAGGGAGCTAGTTGAAAGCTTGAAATGGAAATCAGTCTCACAGGTGAAATTGACAGAGAGGATGTTCCAACAAATTTGCGGCTCTTATTGCAGCAGATTTTTTTTTTTTATTTCTGTAAATTTGAAATGCAAAAGCTGTGATGAAAGGGAATTTCTATTTTGCCACTTAGATTATTGTGAGAGGCTGCGTGGCGTGCGAACAGCACTATAAATGGACGAGCTGGAATGGAGGCTTGTAACTGCATGGGTCTGGATAAATAAAATATATTCATTGAGGTCACGGCTGCTATCTGGAGCCGTTGAACGTATACAAACTATAAATTCGCGGATTCTCTCTCTCTCACTCGCTCTTCTACAAGAGCAGTATTATTTGGAGGAGGTCAAATTTGCACTCGCATTTTACTGAAAGGAACGAAAGGCAGTGAACCACATGCTAATGTTCGACACTTTTCAAAAATAATAACGGTTCATTTATTTGATATTTTTTTCCGCCCTCATTCCAAGTAGACTGACGTATTTAATTTGCCGCACACGCGGTAATGTAATTTACGTTTACTGAATAAGAATGCTCATCGGAATACTTTAGTCACAGTAATAAGATGTGCAAATGATTACCTGCTCGTTTGGAAACACGCGCGTGAGCCACTTTAGTTCTGGGGGAGTTTTTTTAAGCCTTATATGAGAACAAGAAGGACAGAAACAATCAAATTGGAAATAGGAATCAGATCAATCAGAAAAGCCCGCACCAACGGTGAGGAAAAAAAACAACTTTTATTTACAATATTTTCAGTGCAACTTATATTAACAAAATAGCACGACACACACAAAAAAAGGCATGTACAGTGTGCGTGTTCCGAGATTTCATTTTCTCCACGTGAAAGAGCGCTGTAACATTTACAACGTATTCGATTTGTTTGAAAGCATCATGCAAGCTGAAGTCGAATGAAATCAAAACGTCTTTTCAAGGGAAGCTTGCTTGATGGTGTCCGTCATGATGAAATCACTTCGCTCCAGGAAGTGAATGGATGCGGATCGGAATCCGCCAACCGCAAAAGCTTCACATTAGAAGCTAAGGGGAAGACGAAGAAGAAACCGAGTCCGAGTGGGTCGCCTCCATGATCACGCTGGTTTTGTTGTGCTCACATAGATCCAAATGGTGCGCGGCGTCGCTCTTGTCCTCCTCGGGAGCGTCGTCGGACTCGCACTCGCTGCGTTCAACGTCGCTCTCGCACTCGGACTCGGCAGTCTCTTTGGGGTCCCTGCCCGACTCGGGCGTCCCGTCTGCGTCCGACTGCTCCTTGTCCTTGTCCTTCTGGGCTTGGGCTTCTTTGGAGTGTCGCCATTTCATGCGCCGGTTCTGGAACCAAACTTTCACCTGCGGGGACGCACGCACACGCGCGTCGTTACACGCGATCGTTTTATTGAACACAACATTAGGAATACAAATGACATTTTAAAATGCTCTTTAATTCTCCGAGTTTGCCGTTGTTTTCACAAACACGTGAATTATATTTGTAAACATCGTGGCAATCGTTTTATGATTATTTAAAGGCCAAATGATTGCTGTGTGTCACAGAGTGTTTTATTAAATCCATTTGAATTATTGATCAAAAACGGGACACGCGTTTTTTTAATTATTCAAAAGATTTCATCTAATTGACCAATTTCATTTGTTCATTTTCTTTGGAGTCCTTTCAACACATGGCAATAACAATACACAAAAGGATGATGAAAAAAATAATGCACAATGTAACGTCTTTCCTTCTCTGTATTTTTATTACTTTAGTTATATTGAGCAATGTGTTTTTATCAAATGCACTTTATTTCCTCAAAGCGATATAAAAAAAGAGATGACGGCTTCTGTGAAAACAGGAAAAAAAATCTTTAAATCACGTTTTTTTTCCAATTTGGTCAGTTTTGTGGCAATAACAATACACAAAAGGATGATGAAAAAAAATAACGCACAATGAAACGTCTTGCCTTCTCTGTATTTTTATTACTTTAGTTATATTGAGCAATGTGTTTTTATCAAATGCACTTTAATTCCTCAAAACGATATAAAAAAGAGATGGCAACTTCTGTCAAAACGAAAAAAAATCTTTAAATCACGTTTTTTTCCCAGTTTGGTCAGTTTTGTGTGTGTTTTATGAAATATAAAACTTCCTCAAAAATGGGTTACAAGCTTGTAGTAAAAAAAATCTATGAATGAATCAGTCCTTTCATCCATCTCTTCTGTAGAATTCTTCTCATTTTTTGCCTTGTTTGTATGTGTTTTATGGTTACTTTACTGTATTACAATTGTTTTGTGGTTGGAATGTGAGATTAATTAAACACACCATTTAAGTTCCTGTTCAGAAATGGTGTTTTCTTCCGTATTGTTTACAGGAAAAAAAATCATATTTATTCAAGAAATGTGATTATTTTCCTCTTTTATGACTGTTTTACCATATTTCTTTTTTTTAATCGAATGTGTATCAATACACAATATCAAATAGGCCGATAAATGTATATGGCTCACAATAGGATAGGAGCTTCTTACAGCCATTAAAAAAAAATGTTTGCATGTTTATCTCATTTTGAAGTCTGTGTGACAGTTTTGCATCCTTTCAAAGGGGAAATAGGATAGGAGCTTCTTACAGCCATTAAAAAAAATATTTGCATGTTAATCTCATTTTGAAGGCTGTGTGACAGTTTTGCATCCTTTCAAAGGGGCTGCACTCAAATACAGACATTTGAATGACATCATGATGACGTAGATTGAAACTCCTGCTGTTAATTCGGAGTATTCATTTAAATGCAGGTCAACTGAATGCCGTTTGAGGCCTGCCATTGGAGGTAAAATGCGCAGGCCAAATTCAAAACAACAAGAATTGCAAGCCGCAGAGCACATGCAAACCTCGGCCAAGGCCAAACAAAACAATGCTCGGGCTCAGCGCCAAACTGTACACCTTTATCCACATCCACTTCCTGCATTTCATCAGAAAGATGCATGCAAGTTTGAAATAAAAATCAAAATAGGAATAGGCACTGTGAGCTAGCTTTTCACCAAAACGTCATCGGTTATTATCTGCATGTGCAGTACTAACAAAGCAAACCGTTTACTATTTGATGACGACACAGCTGAACTTTTACCTGAGCGTCTGTCAATCCGAGCATCGCCGCCAGCTGTTTTCTGTCCGGCTTGGTGACGTACTTCTGGATCTCGAACCTTTTCTCCAAGCCTTTTCTCTGCAGGTTGGAGAAGACCGCCCTGGACCACGACCTTTTCCTCTTGTAGGTCTGCGGCATCGTGTCCTTGGTGAGGACGGCATATGGACCTGTGGGTCGACCAGACAACAACGGAGGCGTCAGACTAGAACGGCCTGGAGGGGGGAAAAAAAAAACATTCCAGATGTTTTCTTCTGTCCCTTGGCGTCGTGCATGCGGGTCGCGGGCTACCTGGGAAGGTGTCCTGAAACTGATGCTGGCCTGATTGTCTGCCGCCGCTGCCTAGTGAGCTCATCATGACGGAGGCGTCGCTCATCCCGGGTTCTATGGAGGAGAAGTACTGGCTGGCGGCAGGCTGAATGGGGATGTGGACGCCTGACTGACGGCTGGAGCTAACGATGGACTTGAGATCTGTTTGTGGGGGTGACAAATGGACTCAAGTCAAAAACGATATCCGGAAACTGATGCTTTGACGTGACACCAAAGTGTACTTTTCAGGATACAGGCTTTCTGCTGCTGCCCTTGCCCTTTGACCCTGACGCCGTGACTAAGGTTTCCCCAAACATAAACGAAAATGGAGTTCCTCCCTCAAAGGCATATTTTGAATCCAAATGTGTTGATCAAAGTTGAACAACATTTTAAGTTGGGCAATTCAACTAAATGTTTGACGTTTTGCTGTTGTGAAAATAGACTTCCCTGCATTTCACAACAAAGAAATAAAAATTTGCAGAACGGCTGTCCTTTTTATGGAACCCCAACTTAATCGGTAATAAGTCATTTGCTTTGCTGTGCCAGCATTGTTGCCATAAATGTCAGTGATTTATATTTGAAAGGTTTTCCAACTTAAATGACCGTTTTGGGGCAAAATAAAAAAATACAAGTTGTGTTTTTACAGTGGATATTGTCCATAAAAAATGTACAACGAAGGACAAATGTGTGCCTTTAGAGCTGGCAGGATTTTATCGATTAAAAAAAAACTGACCAGGATTTTCCTTGTTAAAATCCAAAAGTCCATCCGTTCTTCTGATTAAAGTGCGCGCCGTAATTTCGTTTCAACTGCTTTTTTCCCCGACTGCATTTGACATGACAAAACACGTCCTCACCTCTTAACTTGTCTCTGCCCTTTGCGTCAAAGTCCGTCGACAATATCCGATCAATTCCGAATTTGAGGTCTTTGCTTGAAGGCGGAGGAGCCTGCGAGGAGTTGAGAGCCCCCCTGGGCACCGAGGTAAGCTGTAGTCCTTGCCTGTGGTACGGGGACGCGGGGCTCAACCTGGCCCCGTACACCGACGCGTGAGCCTCCCCGGGCCCGACCGGGGATGGACGCAGCGGGGAGCCGCCGGAGGACGCGCGGTGCTGCTGGCCCACGTGCACCATGAGGGCCGAGGAGCCCGGCATGTTCTCCGCATCGCCGGCCTGGAGGAGCTCCGCGATGCAAAACGACGGCTTCTTGATGGCGTCCACCGCGAAGCCTCCGGCGCAGTAGGCAGACCAAAGGCTGAAATTGGAGGCGTAAAACGGGTTGAGCCCGGCGGTGTACATCCCGGTGGTTTGCACTGGATCTTGTGAAATCTCACTAGAAAGGCATGCATGCGCGAAAACAAGCGAACGCGTTTGGAACCCGTTGGTGTCAGACCCGAACCACTCTTGCAACTCTGAAATCCAAAAGTGCAGAGCTGGGCTCTGGAGTTCCTTGCGCGCTTTTGATTGGTTCCGCGCTCGGCCAATAGGCCGCTTTGCATTCACGCACGCACACTCGCGCGCGGTTGACTGACTTGAGAGGTTTCCTGCGATGGATTGATTACCTTTGAGAGACTTTAAACACTCCAATTGTTATTAACTATCCGAGCAATTGGACTTTTCTGACAATAAATAATTATTAGTCAAGCGTAAAACGTGGATTTGAATTCAACAGAGAGCAAAGCGTGACAAATCACGCGCAAAATGGAAACCGTAGAACAAATGGTGCAGGTGACAAAGAAAGTGGAGGCGACTCCGTTACTGTACTTGAGTGAAGTTTCTGGTATATTTATTTGAATATTTACTGTATTTTTGAAGACAACTTTTTTACTTTCACTATGAAACTGAACCGATCCGCTCCTTGGGTTATTTTGACCAAAATGGGATTGTTTTTGACCCAGAAGTTTTAAGAGTGTACTTAATCATCTTTGTCAAATATGCAAAAACAAACAAACAAAAAGCATAAGAGAGCTTCGGATTTGATTCACATCTGGATTTATAACGCATAAAAAAACACTCCGCGTCATTTATGCGTTATCAAAAGGAATAGGGCTATTGTAGATAATTATTTTGTACTTAAAAAAAAGATTAATTTCTTTTTTAAACATATGTCTGTACTTTACTTAAGTAGGAGTATTTTTGCCACCTCCGCATAAGAGGAGAAGAGTCCCCACTCATCCTGTTTTGATGGGCTGTGATTGGTGTTAAATGAGCGGATACAGCCGCTAGATTAGACTCCAAAGTAGAAGCTGCTTTAGTATTTTAGGATACAACAGAAATCCTTATTTCTTCCGGAGCTGCATAAGGAAGAGGGATGGGGGGGGGGGCGACTTTATAATGACTGTTAGAACTTCCCTTTTTCAATATTTGTGCAACTTTATCTCGACGCGCAAGTTGCACGCTGACGCAAATCCGTCCCCATGCTCATAATAAACAGAGGAAATCTATTCCCCGCGAAAACGAAAACACAATTAACTTCTGAGGCCGCGCTTCATCCGCAAGGGCCCTCAAGATTCACACGCTGGGAGCTGGCCAACCAAGCAGGGGGGGGCGGTGTGTAGGGGGGGGGGGAGTCATGGGAAAAAGGCTCAGGGGTGCAATTAATTAATTGCGCAGCAAGTGTACGCATCAGCTAGAAATTTTTATTTGGCTATATTGTGGCCTATAAATTAACAAATAAAATTGAAGTAATTATTATGAAAAATAAAACACTCCCCAGTGGGACGGTTTCTGGAAACAATGGTTTGCGAAGGTCGCATTCATTAGTCTTGGTCCACCGTGCCGGAAGTTCAGATGACCCTGGCTGCCTCCCTATCATGATGTTTTCGAGTGACACTTTTTCCGGGTTAATTTTAGAAATGACATGTAACGTTCGCCCTCCGCCGAGCAGTCAAAACAATCCAGGGAAGAGGATGTGGTTATTTCAGGTGCTGATGAGCTTTGCAGTGGGAAGCCAGAAGAAGAAAACCTGAAGTGTCCCCTCCAAGGCGGCCTCATTAGAAGTGTTTATGCTTTCATTATTGCGTCGATCGAACTTCTCCCACTTGGGCAGCTAAATAACAATAGGAAGGTCTACGATAATAATGTCAACAAATGTTATCCAACGTCACGTTTTTCAAAATTAGAATGACGGAGGTTGTGTTTCAGAACAAAATGCTTGCACTTGCTGAATTTAGAAAAAAAAAAAAAAAAAAAAGAATCTCAGGTTTGATTAGGTCAAGTCCCTTATTTTTGGTCATGATTTCACTCCGCTGTCTCTGCAATCACACATTTACAGAATCATAAAATACCTGAACTTTGCCATTTCATATCCGGATTATTTCCTTTTCAACGTCTGGAAATTTGCTTATGGAGCTTTTATAAAGACCGTTTTTATCATCAAGCAGCCTGCTTCCTCGTGCACTTTTTTTTTTATTCCTCTCTAGATGTCATTGTAAGTACCTTTTTCCATAAACATAACTTTTTAGAGTATATGCATTAAGGATTACAAAAAGCTATATTAGAGGATTGAGCGACAATGGCTTTTTGTTTTGTTTTGTTTTTTTTTTTTTGGTCCACTTGAAGAAAAATGGCTTTTCGTGCTGGAATCCAGCTGGCCAGTTCACCTTTATTTCCCTCTTCTCTCAGCCTTCCCTCTGTGGAGCTGTTAGATGAGCTCAGGTTACCGCAGGAGTCATACGCTCCTACCTGCTTTAATAAGTGCACTTGAGTCTGTCTTCAACAATCAGTGTTGCACAACAGGTGACATATTGACTTCTTTTTTTTCCGGAAATCAATGTGAGCATTGTTAGCTGGCCAGTAGATTAGTGACTAATCATTTTTTTTGGGGGGGGAGACACATAAAATTGCCTGCATGCAGCTCAGTGTCAAAAACAAATAAATACACCCCAAATTAAGATGACACTGGTACTGTATGGTTTGGGTGAACATTTTAGTGTCCAAAATGCACTGTTTGTTTTAATTTTTCTTTGTACATGATGCTGCTAGTAACAGTGGTTTGAAACATTATAACGACTAGCATCAATGCAAATGGCTGCTCATCTATTGCATTATGTTAGCATGAAGATGACTGAGTATTGCTATTACAGTGGTCCCCCTTGAGATACGAATGACTCGACTTAGCAGTTGCTCAATGTATGAGTCGTCTTTTTCTACTTTGCAATTCTTCAAAAAAGAAGCTTCAAGCTTTTGAAAGCATTTTTTAAAAAATTGCTTGTCTTAATGCGAGGCTGGAATGGTTTCATGGCATTTCCATACGGAAAGATGATTTGAGATATGAGTGGCTTGAGTTATGAGCGTGGTTGCGGAACAAACTAAATTCTTATGTCAGGGCACCGTATTGTTTCGTTGAACGTTTTGGTGTGTTACTGCAATGTTTAATTCTCTTTTTTAATGGGTCAACTTTAGAAGTAGGCATCAACCGGGAGAGACAAATAAACATTTTGAAGCAAGCACCCTTGACCTCTTCGGTGAGTAAAAGGTGCCCTTTCCTAAGTTTCAAGCATCCGGGAGGGGTAAAGCTGCATACCAAGGTTACGATATGGCCTCTCTATATGTTTGCCCATTGTAGCTGGGCCTGGAGCCGTTCACTGTACTCAGAGCCGTTAAGAAAGACAACCCAGTCCAAACCGAAGTGTCAAAACATCAATGCGTCACGTGGGCACACAGCGAGGCCGCTGTCCTCACTACACCCGACGTTCACATGCAGAAGCCCATTGTTGTGGCCTGATTACCGGCTCTATTTTTTTTTTCTCAGGAAGCAGAAGAAAAAAAAAGTGAATGAGCCGCTCGGCACCGCAGCTCTTGCTGGATCAGAGGCTGGTCAGAATCAAATGAGTTCCATTATTACGCCGAAAATTATTGCTCCCCTCTGTACGGCTCTCGCTTGAGCCAAGATTACTATTTCTGGCAATGTTTGCCTTAGGAAGGAACTTTCGCAGATTTAATGGGACCTGGGCCATTGTGCAGGGCCTTCTGTATGGCACGCTGCCATCATCTCCACACAGGGAAAGGGAGAAAAAGCTGAAGGGCACCAAAGTCCATTCAAAAACAAGGTAGTCTGTCTTTCCTTCTTTTTTTTTTTTTTTTTTTGGGGACAGTGACCTTGAATGCACGAAGCAGATCTGTCAAGTCCACATGAACTCAAGTGATCTTCATATGGCCTTTTTTTTTTTTTTTTTAAACAAGGTTAAATGTCAGGAGCGGACCGAACGTGCGTCATCATGTGGATCGTGACTGACTGCATTGCACTTGGCAATAAAACGCAGAGGAAACTGCAACGATCTCTGCTCCGTGATTTCATTTTCGCTTCAATTATTCCACAAGGAATGACGTTCCCATACAAGCGGTCATTCCAAACTGTAAAAGACCAAATGAGTTGACTGCAATCGAATGTCAAGAGAACGAATGTGACAAGTCTAACTTTGTATCCGAGGATGGGTTTTTTTCTTCCCTTCCTCTCCTTCTTGAGGGCACAGAGTTTGTTTAATCTGCAGAATGATGAGTTTAAATTTCACCTTTGAAGTTTCAAACGACTCAATATTTTACTGTTAAACTTCATCATGTTTAGTGTGGGGGAAAATCATGCAAAAAAAAAAAAAAAAGTCCAACATTACCTTTGAAGAAAACCACAATTAGTGCAACAAATAAGGCGGACATGCAAATAACATGATGCACATTCTTGATGATTTATTTCATCTTAAATGGTTAGCAGGCAATTGAAATATTTGTTTATTAAAAGCGCTCCAAAAATTATACTTTCAATCCGGTAAACTGTCGTTCGTCGCGTTTGGTGCAATCTCACACAAAGTTGCCAGACCAGTCTGGTCTGGCAACTTTGTGTGAATAGCTGCACCTACCCTGTAGTCATTTGGTGTGTCAAAGACAAAACCATTTCATGATCGTCAAATATTGCTAATCATCTATTGAAATTCCTCATTAATTATTCAATGAATATTTTACTGTTAAACTGCAGCATGTGTGTTCATAATAATGAAGTTGGTTTTTCTTTGCGCCGGACTCCATTTGCAGATACTTCACAAAAATGGCAGACATGAAAATGTGGCAGAATACCCACAATTAACCCATAAGAGCCCAGATACACTGGTGTCACCGTGGGCTCTTATGGGTTAAATGGGATTTCAATGGTAGGGGGCATTTGAATAGTTTGGACATTCTAGGGGGAAAAAAAACAAGTTATATTTCATACAACGCGACTAACTTTTTGTTGGCACACATTCACCGGTAAGTTCAATTTAAACATCCCGCAGTCATTTCATTTTTAATAATTTGGTTGGGCAAATAATGAATTTTGTGATGCATAAGCAAATATGACGGTATTGTATAACTCAACAGATGTGCAAATGATTTGACGGATGGAAATATTCAACGCGTAACACAATTTGAACGTGGTTAAGATGACAAGGAAGCCGACAAGAGTTTAAAGGACTGCTATTTTGCTGCAAGGTGATTTACGTGTCACGTTGCGCTCTTTTGACTCGGTAACAGACATGAAGTGGTCATTATCCGGACACTGGATTGGCTTCGACGAAACACACTCACGCTGAGCTGACCCTGTGCTGTAAACACGCTCAAGGGGCTGCTGTAATAACGGATGCTTTTGAATAGGATGGCGACGGGGTTCGTTCGAGCGACGGACGCCATCTGTTTACACTGGAACGGATTTAAAAAGGCCGGCGGTTCGGGGGTCCAGTGGTGCGCCCGTGTGCAAATGTACACAAGGCTAAATCACACCAATCCGTGAGCTAAATAAAGCAGGAGACGAATGGAATAAGTTACAATAACAAACCGTCAGGCCTACTGTTGGTAGGAAAAGACGAACGGCGGCCTCGAGCATACCATGTTTAAAATGATGAGACTGCGGCTCGCAATGAGGACAATAGCCTCCCCGTCTTTGCCATAGTCACCTTGGATCACTTGACTGGTGAGGAGTCAGCGAACCAAATGTCAGGGAAAGACTCCAAAAGCATCAGAACTTTGGAGTGGAATCAGAGGCGCCTTTATCGGGTGGCAGGCGTGTTCTGCAGACTCGCACGTATGAGGTCAATTCAGCCACATCCCCGTTCTAAGAGGGTAGGAGATCAACTCGTTATTTCAGTTGTTTATTTTTGCTTCCCCTTTTGAAATATCATCATTAAAAAAAACATGAAGACACTGAAATGACTTTTAAATCACCCCAAAAAATGGAATATGAACAGGGGTGTGTAGACTTTTCATATACACTGTAACCTAAAAAAATAATAATTAAAATCACACCTATGGCTTAAAATGAGTGTATTGATACTACCGACACTTGTACAATTATAGAATTTTGTTTTTAATGCGAAATGACTCATAACCAGGAACACAATCTTAATAAGCGGTAACTGTGAATGGAGTACTGGTGTTGAATAAGAAAACATCTGCACAATTTCTCCTCATATCCATCATGTTATCTATCATCTGCTGAAGTTGTTCACAGACTTATTTTGCGCTGCGGCCGTCTCGGGGGAGCACAAGTCTCACAGGGACAATTCGTCCAGAAAACAGCTACTGGAAATCTGTTTGGACAAAGTCCCCAGAGCCGCTCGGGTTTATTTTTTTTCCAAGTATTTTAATCCGACATATTGGGATCAAAAAGGCCATAAAGTAAATCCCCTCATCAATTTGCTTCACATGCTTTGCACCAATTGTCAGTATTTTACTTGCGTTGATATTCTCAGCACCTAATTTAGAACTCGTGCCGACATTTGACATAAAACGACACGGGCTGGCTCCATGTGTAATAACTTTGAATTATTGTAATTTTCAGGCTTCCCTCAAGCTGTGGAGTCATTCCTTTTTATGACCTGGAGAAATATGAACAGCCTAATGTTTTCACCCACCAACCAAACAAGTTTCACAGAGCACAAGTTCTTCAAGCTGGTAACGTTGTACTGCCATCTAGCGGCAATCCACGGTAAGGTGCGGGGAGGTAAATTTCGTTTTTGATACTATACCCCCGCCCCACATTTAAAAAAATCTTTTTTCCCCCTTTAACAGTCACTGTGAATTACTAACTACTTGACAAGTACAGAGAAGGTTCAAACCCTACTTGCTCACTCTGACTGATGTCACTGTCATTTTTTAAAAATCGTTCCTTCTTGCCTGATTGATATCCTCAGTCTGTATTGCTATAATTTAGAGTGTATATTGTATATTGCACATAAAATCATTGTCTTTTGCGCTAATGAAGACATTTTCTTTCAAGTTGTTAGAGGGTCATCCCAGAGGATTCTCTTGGTTTAACCTTTGGCCACCATTAAAGCATTACAAGGATCCTAAGGGAGGACTTTGGACCGAGTCAGGATGTGCAGGCCAGGCAGGTGTCAGCTGTTGCTGCTCGGACTTGCACAAATTGGCCACTTTTTTTTTTTCGTAGTGGAGAAAGTGATTACTTTGAAATGCATCACATTCTTCGCCAGAATATGATTGTGTGATTTGATGGCAGTTCCCTTTTTTTTTTTCCTCCATTTGGAACAAAGTGAAATGGAGCGGACGCAGGACTTGTACAGATGTCGGAGGTCCGTCATCATGTGACAAGTATTAAGGGCTCACTGAGCTCAGATGAGCTTTCAATACTATTGAACACAACTGGTAGTGGTGACGTACAACATTAAACTCTAGTGTCTTCCGGATGTGATCTCTCTGTTTTTGCGGAGGGATGTGGCAACATTAAGGCATCCAACTACCGGTACCCAGTTAGTATTATTAATAAAAATAAAATACAATTCACTTAAAAATAATTTCCAAAGATTAAGAAACAGGCAGTGACCCTTAAGTAAAATCCATAAAACTCCCTAATGATCCATACAATTGTTGCTATCTTGCGCATGTTTTTTTTTTTTTTTTTGTAAAACACGAGAAAAAAAAAAATCAGAGTACCGCGCTAAAAGTCCATCTCTTGATAAAGAATGCATAAAAAGGTACAGTGTCTTGACTTGAGGATGCCGCGTTTGTGCAAAGTGTACCATGGGCTGCCTCGTTTAGCTTTGGTCGGGCGTCTGCACCCCTCCGTCTCCCATGAGTCGCTCCCTTTCTCCCGCACTGCTCTCCTCCTCCATGGCCGCCAGTCCGGCGCAGCACGGAATTCGGGCCAGCACGGGGCGATGCAGTCCGTTGTAAAGTGCCGTTCCCACCAGGAGAATCAAAAAGCCCAGTACCTGAAGACCGTGGAACTGCTCCCAACCTAGCGCCAGACTCACCGCCCAGATGACCAGCGTGCGCAGGCTGTCCAGCACCATGCGGGTCGTGGCACTGATCTCCTTGGTGACGCTGATGCCGGCAAAGTTGAAGAAAGCGATGCTGACCGTGTTGCCGAGCAGGGCCAACAGGATGAGAGGGCGAAATCCGATTTGACAAAAGGCGTCCAGCGCGTCCTCCAGAACTTGTCGGGGGTTGTCGCTGAATTGGCCCACGTGGATGAAGTACATGGGGATGAGCAGCAGGGACAGAACAAAGAAGCCAAAGAAACCTGGACGCACAAATTGAGAAGCCATATAAATGTCTGACATGCAGGGTGTCCTAAAGGCCACTATACTCCCCCCCAAATCTTTAAAAAAAAATGATTTATTTAATTCAAGTACGTACGGTCAAGTACATCGGCTGCACTTTTTGTAAACATATAATTCCCACCAAAAAGTGTCAATTTATCGCGCCTGAGCTTGGTCTACGTTTGTTTGTTCGCAATTGTGACATATGGATTATTGGTCGCTAGAATCTTAGCTTTGAATTTGTGTCGTGCCGATGACTCCCAACGCGCCTTGTTGTTGATGACATGTAAGTGACGCGTTGCCCTTTGAACGCTGCAGTATTGACTTCCGTTGGCGGATTATCTCCGACTGGAGCTCATGAGTCAAACACATTCTCGGGGTGGATGTTTTGCTTTACCTTCAGTTCCAACGGCTCGCAGAGGATGGACGTCATGTTTGTAGACAAATTTTTCTTCCAGGACCATCTGCACGGCGACGATGACCTGAGCCATGATGATCAAAAGGTCGCCTGAAGGACACAGCAGAGCAGTTGTGGTTCAAATTGGGTTGTGGGGGTGGGGGGGGGGGCATGAGACATTTCGCTGTATCAATTTATCATGGTTGCTACTAATTAGAATATACAAGCTCCACACATCACGGATGTGTATGATGGCAGGGAACTCCTCACCGGTGATGATGTCATTGAGTTTGTGGGCGTCGTCATGGTGTCCGCTGACAAAGTCGGCGAGGCCCACGATCACCAGGCCAAGGATGGTGACGAGGATTCCGATCCACTGACTGACCAGCAGCCGGCGCCCGAGAAACGCCACCGAAAGTAGACCCGTGAAGATGATGACGGCTCCTCGCAGCATCTGGAAGCTGGAGGCGCTGGTCATGTTGAGAGCTGCAAACCGGGACGAGGAATGAATGGGACATGATTGGGAGGCCATCTTGAAACGCTGAAAGCGTACAACTGGTCAACTTTTTTCAAGACAACACTTACAGTCACACAGAACTTTGTCTCAATTATTTGGAGGACTACTTTTTCATTTACTTGAGGTTTTGACAGTTGCCCTTATATTGAAATGGTGACTCAGGAACACCAAAGGAGAAACTTACCTTCTAAGCACATGAAACGAGGTGGAGAATCTGTGATGACTTACCGACATACATGGTTGAAGTGGCTAGCATGTCACACATGGCGGGGGGGAAGAAGAGAAGGGGGTTGAAACTCTGGCTGGGGTTCATGGTGGGCTGAGGCCTGCGTCGGTCATGGCAAAGTAGGATGTAGAAGACAGCCAGGCAGCTGAACTCTCCCAGGAACATCCCCACTGCCTGCGTGCCAAGCGCACAGATGAACAGGAAAATCAGTGCAAACAGAAGAGAGATGATGACGCTATCTTTCTGAAATATATCGCTCGGCTTCAGGAGTACCGGCCCACTTCCCTGCTCGGATCTCACACGTGTAACTTTGAAAGCAAAGCAAAGCGGTTACCTGGACAAACGGGTGTGAGAATGCATGTTCAGGGCTACCATGGCAACCCGGTGCCCTGAACGTGTCTGCCCATCTGTTACAAAAAAAATACATGTTATTACATTTAATTATTCATATTCCAGACAACTAACAATGCAAATGCGTTCATGATCAAAGCTGAAAACGTTCCAAAAAAATTGAAGAAACGAGGCATTATAGAAATTGGGTGTTAAAAAAAAAAACTAGGTTTGGGAAAGTATTGATACTGGGTATCGGTATCGAGCCGATGCCGGCCTTATTTTTAGGTATCAAGTTGCCGAAACTAGCCAGAGATACTTAAGGTAAAGAAAATCTGACATCGCAACCCCTCCTTGGCAGTAGTGGGCGCTATAATGCGGGAGTTTGACATCGGTAAATCATTATCTGCGTCCAATTTTATATATCAAAAGTACTACAGGTATCAGTGCTCTGTATCAGTGAGTACTCAAAAGAGTGAATACTCGTAGTGCCAAAAAATTGTGTTGAACATTTCCAAATTTATTTTTTTGTGGGGGTACGTCCTAATGTACCGAGATGCACAAATCCACAGCGGTTTATAGTCAGACCACAAGAGGAAGCGTAACTAATGTGTCGTCTGTTTCAGTGGGCATGACAAGGGAATGCTGTCTCCAAAAGTGATGACGCACTTCAACCAAGCTGGTCTCATTACGACATCCCAACTTTGTCACATGATTCCTTATGTTTCATATGCTTCAAAGTCGACCAAATGAGGCGCAACGTGCGCCGCATGCTGTATCCGCCTCATGTGACTGTGGTGAAACGTTAGCTGAAAGTAGTTCTATTCGTCTGCCCGCCTGCAATATGACCTGCTAAGTCTGCACTCTGTGATACGAGCTTCTAACTGCACTCACTTGGCCATGGATGCTGCTCACCTGACCCACCGACAACGACATTTGTAAGATGTGTGAGTCAGACAGTTACCAGGAGAGGCAAGGTTAAAAGTTGTAACGTCAACCTCAATCCTTCTTTCAGATTTCACCTTTGGCATAATCAATACACTGAATATGGAAACGTCCATTCTACCTCAGTCAAATGTCATCATTTTGGTTTGTAATTTGGTGAAGATTTAAGTGGGAGCTGCAGTACACTTTACCGCATATCTACTTTTCACATTATACATAGTAAAACTGGTTCGTTTTGACTTTCAGATGAAGAAAAACAGTGTATGGCTGACTTTTAGTCCCTGTTAAGTGTTGAGTCAACACGGCTGTGTTCTCAGTCTTTGCACATATATACAGTAATATATTTAGGAACTTATGTCTCCCTTCATTTCTCTAAATTGTATGGACACGTCAGATGTTGGAAAGCATCACATCCTCCTTTTTCACCGAGCATTTTGTTTTTTTTAGTTAGTGTTACCTGACCGATATGTCAATTTTAAAAGCCAAATGCTGCTCCTGAGCACGACCTTGCCCCTCTCTGGTACACATAGATGACATTATCACATTATTTATTTAAAAAAGCTGCCAAATGCTGCTCCTGAGCACGACCTTGCCCCTCCCTGGTACACATAGATGACATTATCACATTATTTGATTTATTTTAAAAAGCTGGTGCTTTTCCTGGAATAATTAGGCTGCCCTGTAATTACAGGTACGGGTGACTACATTACAGGCTGAGGCGTGCATCAAAGCATGTTTTGACCTGCCCGTTGTTGTTATTTTAACTTTGCTTGTCCGATAATGCTGATGTGAGTTTCGTTCCTGTCGTGGCAATAAGCTTATCTTACTCACATGGCAAAACACATGTCAACCATGTGTGCACACATCAAGTTTTGTTCTTCGATCATTCTCAGCTCGTTACTTGCCGGCTAGCATTGCCTGCTAGCAGTTTCACTTCATTAGTCATTACATGTAGACACAATAAGTGAAAAAGAACAAATAAAAGTAGCTCAATTACACTTGCGTTGTTTATCGGGAAATGTCGTTTCATTCTTTTTTTCCCGCATTCTTTGTGGGTAAACGGAACCCGTTGTATCACTTTGATAACCGTTAGCTTAGCATCACAGCACGACGGTTAGAATTAAAAGACCCCGAACCTGTACTACTACTTACTTGGCCGACAGCGTGTTAATGGAGCCAGTTATCAGCATCAGTCCCGCGAGGAACAGTTGGTATTTGGTCCACGCCATGCCGGCGAGTGTGAACAGGACAAATGAAGTAGGGACAGGAGAGAACCGGGAGACGTCTCCACTCTCCGTGGAATCCCAGCAGACTGTGAACGCCACATGGCAACTCACAGTCAGCTGACTACAGTCGCAACAATATGATCCATTTATGCCTGTCGGAATTTTGGAGACGCTATAAAGTACATGAAACGCAAAGCCCACATCAAGTTGGACAAGAAAACGCATCACGTTAAGTCAAATAAATATAATAATTCTTAAAAGGTTCGGCGTGCACTTATTTTGTGCAGACCTAGGTTGTTAAAGCCAAGTTATGCCTCCTATACAAGATTACAATACAGTAATTAATTTTGGTTTTAATCTTTTTTTTTTAAAATCAGCGTCTATGTGAATTTACACGCGCCAAACGTGATTCTCTTTTTTACAGAGAAACATGAATACATCATGATGAGCGTATTGGAAAACACCAGGGGGGGACACAGACCAGCTATATTGCTTATAAAAAGTGTACACACTAATGTTTAAATGGGGGAGGGGAGTCAACAAATCAGTTTCAGTGACACCAGATTTTAAAATGAATTACAAGTTGAAGAAAACATAACAGTCTACTATTTTTTCCCCATCGCCTGTGCAGTATACTGTATGTTGTGATTCCTAAACTCTCTTGACTCACTTGAGTCCCTTCTGGTTTCGCATCCGATGAGGAGTGTACTGGCAACATTCTGTTCCCTACTCACAGAATCAGAACCTCTTTCGTTCCACTCAAGCAGCAATTGCTGATGTGGATGAAGAAACCATCACTGGCAGGCCTCTGAAACGTCACATGACATCTTTGTGCGACTGCTGCTCACCTTCCTGTTGTGCGGTTCATGCGACTCGACCACCGTTAAGCACGAACGCTGCTCACGCAGGGCTCATCTGTGCATGCTTTGCACATGTCGCTGGTGAGTCTCTGCCGATATTTAAATTGCAAATTCAGCATCACCTGCTCTACGAATGTGATATAAGCTGCAGTGTTCTCAGCTATTCTTTCCAGATGGGAATGTATTTGTAAAACCAAATCATAAGCTGAATAAATGCTGAACATGTGAAATGTCGCAATGGAAGGCTGAGTCACTTCCAGTATTAACTCATCAGAAAATACAGTCTATACATCGTTCGTAAGAAAAACAAAAACATAAGGACTTTTCCAGGTTTTTCCCAGTTATCAATTTCCATTTCCACCAGACTTGATTATGTCCTTCCAGCTGAGTCTTGTTGAAACCTCAGACTGGTCTCTACTCAATCACAGGGCACACAGAGACAAGCACCCATTCACACCTTCTTTGATAAAGACTGTGACTTAACCTAATCAAAGCCGTTGTTACTCAACCAACGTCCAGAACAAAACATTTTTCAGAGCTTTGTAATGACTTTTCATGGAACTCACATTGATATGCGGTCTACTGTGATGACTGGAGTGTGAAATGGGACAACTTCAAAAGCAAAGATTTCAATATTCAGCTAAATGTTCACCATGTCGCAATCTGCTAATTCTTTCCTAGTTACATCTTTTAGCTATAAATCAATTCTATTTTTAGGAGTCCGGGTTGAAAGAACTCAATTGTGAATTTAATATCTAGTCGGCTCTCTTACGATAGCCCCTACCTATACGCCACTTCTCATTTTTTTCCCTTTGTTTTTCTGATGCAGCTCTCCTGAAGTCCTCCGGTGGTCCCCAGTGGACGCCCACCTCTCACTTTGAAAATTTAAAGCTCCACCACAGACAATACTGAATAATACATACCGTCGGGTCTCAGGAACATCTACGCATTTCGGTTGGTTTGTCGTGATGTCAGCCATACAATGAACCAACAATTTGAAGCATCTGTTTTATTTAGTTTCATCCTTCTTTGTTTTGCCATTCCGACTGCAGCCCAGTGTGACTTATGACCTCACACAGCAACTTCACTTCAGGCAGGAAGTTAACAAAATGCTTCGTAACCCTGAGTAAGCCTTTTTTTGTGTTTTGGGGGATGACGAATTCCTGCGGTGGCGCGGTGCCGCCTGACCCGTGGCCCGCTGTCCTTTTTTGTCCGCTCCTGCTCTGCCATCATTATCTACTGTATCAGCAACACGCCAGGGCAGTTGTCGTGACTGCGTGAGAGCCACCGAGGGCTGTCATTGGTTATGCAACTCGGACTCCAGTGGTACTAATAGCCAGAACCGGTCTTCGCGTGGTCACAAGAGGCCATCGAAAACATGTCGCTTTCAGAAATTGTCTCACCCCCATGAGAGTTTCAAAGGCGGACTGAAATGTTCTTTTAAGACAATCGACCTCCTCAAATTCACCAGGGGCACTTCCTGCATTTCTGTTTACATCAAGTGTTGAGTGTTTTCAATTTTTCCTCTGATGTTCAGCCTACAGAAAAATGGAAGGATGCAAAGGCCATCATTTTTTTTTTCTGGTCATGATGGAAATGTAAGAAGATGGACAATTATGTTTCATCGATACATTCTTTGCCGCGGCGTTCTCGTGTGGCTCGCACAGTAATCATTGCAATGCCAATCTGGGCTGATCATCAAGCTGTTGAGGATCTTTTCCACAAGGCCCGCATGGCATATTTTCCTGCAGATCATCTGGGAGGACACCTAATCATAAGTGACACCGAAGCAGGACTGCAGACGTGACGCTAATCTCAGTGGAAGTCAGAAACATTTCTGAGCCTCTCAGCGTTTTTCAGCCTCCAAGATAAAATGGTACAATGGAAACTGCGGGAAAAGCTGAGATGTGATATATATTTCGGCACCTGATGTGCGTCTCTCTTTAATTTCTTGTAATGTAAAATAATAGCAGCGAGCAAATATTTTTGGGTCAATCCAAATCATTCCATTATTTTCCATTTTTAGCGTCACATTTTAAACATAGCTATATTGAAGATGATGTATTTATATCCATGTGCAATTTTCTAAAGCCTGACCTGTGGCACAGAAATTTTGGCTGTCAGAACAAGCTTGCGGGCTCAAGGTTGTCACATCATGTGACACACCGTGCCTTCAGCCCTACAACGAGAGGGTGTTGCTTTTTGGGGTTTTGAATCTAATGTATTGTGACACTGGAGACAGACAGCCTTCAACACTGGATGACACTTATTAAACGGCAACATGTGAGTTTTATTAGTCTACCAATCTTCTAGAAGAATACTTTATGAGATTTGGGAGGAGTGTCTGTGATTTTTTTGTTTTTTTTTTTGTCCATTCATCTACAAGAACATTTGTGAGGTGAACGTGGAAGAGAGTATCCAAACCTGATGTGCTTGACAAGGTAAAGGTCATGACTCTTATTGGAAAACATTCCTCACGGACAACTCCAGTTAAGTCTTTATGTTGAGATTTTTGTCCCTCCTAAACCTACTAAATATTCTTCATACACAGTATGAAGAAATAAATTCCGTTGCAATTTACAGTTTCGTCATCAGTACATTTTGTACAGATTCTAATGAAGTCAGTAAAGTTACTCTCAGGCCTCATCGTGCATGCTCTCATTTCTGCCGTTAGCTGTTCGGAGGAACGTCTTAAGCGAGCGCCAACAGCTTGTTTGGCAACAAAGCTGGCTTCACACATGTCCGAAGCCATGTAAGCAGAATAATTACAGAGGATTTGTATGGGACATTGGGGGTTAGGGGGGGGAACTGTACCCGAGTCAACGGCAGCAGTGCCGCAGGTCACAGTTATGCAACAGCACGGCTGTCGCAGCATCACATCGGATGATACCCTCTACACTACCCTCTTTGCTGAATGCCATTTCTTGGAATGAAACAAATACGGTATATATTTTAGCCATTGCTTTCAGGGCCATGTATTCCATTTTAATTTTGACATATCTGCAGACGTTGGAAAGTATCGTACCAAGTGCTGTACAGCAGCGGTGGCCAACCTTTTTTTGCCCCACGGACCGGTTTAATGTCAGACAATATTTTCAATGACGGCTAAATACAACAAAATAGGATATGACCTGCATGAAAACGGTGGTATTTTCGTAACATAATAATAAACACGAATCATGACACGAGGAACGTCCGATGTGACCGCAACACTCTCTGGTCGCTATGGTAATGTTTAAACGTGCCTTCACAATAAGATACACCGCAAATAAAAAAAGTGCATGAAAAATACAGCTCACCATCGTCGCATATTATGCAGAGTGGGCTTGTGCGTGGGAATTCCCCGTTGAGATAAAGCCGTGTCTTAAGTAGGACTCCTGATACTGTCTTATTGAATGTAGCCTTCTTTTTCTTGGAAGTCGGAGGCTCCTTTTCTTTCCCCTGGCTGGGCCTTTTCCCCTTCCCAATGGAACTTTCCAAAGAAGTTTGGTTTTTTTTTTTACTCATTTTGCTTGCTCTTGGGTTTCATTTCAGGCATGTCCAGCTTCGGGCCTGGAGGGTCACTGTCCTGGCTGTTTTCCAGCTACCCTGGCTGCAAAACACCTGATTCAGATGATCAGCTCATGAATCAGGTGTGTTGCTCCTAAAAAGTTTTTTAGCGGTAACCTCTCACGTGACCGAGAAGCACCGCCTTCACCCGCGTCAAGAGTGACATACTGTAGACGGATATAACAGATAATCCGGTAATTTTTCAAAATAAAACACCTTTCAGATTCCGATATGACTAAAACGCAGGTAATGTAAGTTATTTAGTCTTTTTGTGCGGCCCGGCACCAAATGACACGCGGACCGGTAGCGGTCCGCGGCCCGGGTGTTGGCGGTATTATTCTCAGGATGTGACAGTAAGAAAACTGTTCAGCTGAGAGACACATCATGCAGAATGAGAATTTCAGAGAGATACTACCTTCGAGGTGTGTGTGACTGGAAAACGACCGCACCAGGTGCAGATTGTTATTCCAACATATGTGTTCATCACTAAAACTCAATATATTGCCGCGAGACAGCTTTCAGCGCACGAGGTGACATTTGCTCTCCGTGTGATTAAGAGAGTGCAGCGGGCCATTAATGGCATTCATTGCTTGAGAGATAAAGATCTCAGCAGGTCGTTTTTTTCCTTGGGTTTCCTGTGAAAAATGAGTTGGCCGAAGGCAACCAAACGGAACTCTGGCCACTCCGGCATGGAGAACTTCTCCAGGAGAAGTGGCGATGCTGAATGAAAGCATTACCAATGGGGCGGGGGGTGGGTTGTCACAGAGTGTAACTTTCGCGACAGTCATTGCTAAAATAACGTCACAAATGTGTCACAGTACAGTAAGAATTAAGTCAGAAGAATACATGAACAGACCACTTGGAATTTGAACGCACGGGTTATTGTTTAAAACCAAAATATGTTTTTATTAGGAATAAAGTAACCCCATTGTGTCAACATATAGCTACACACGTGAGTGACTGCAATTCTTCGGGTGCAACTGATTTATTCAGAATCTGCATGTAGAAAAGTACCAGTCAGAAAGAAATTTCACACAACCTGTTTAGTGGAACATTGTAAACCAAAAAAAAAACCTAAACTCTAGCCATTAAAAAAAAAAAAAATCACAGGGTTGAAGGGGAAAAGGAAACTGTGTGAAGACCTGAAATAGTCTGACGTGTGTTAATTGAGCAAAGTGCATGAGGTTCAAACTCTGAGGCCATTTTCTGGTGAGGCGTACTGCCAATAATCTCAGTCATCAACACTGAAGTGTATCCATGCTTTAAAAAAAGAAAAGAAAATAGTGGTCTCTATACAACAAGACACAAATGTGCACTGACTTCCAGTGTCCTAAAGCGCATAACAATCTTCTAAGGTGCAGCAGTGAGTTCGATATGACTGTCTAGTATGTACAACGTGAGTTTACATGCAAGAGCTGCGATATATGGAAACACATTGACGGGCAACAAGGAATGAAACGAAGAAGACGAAGAAACAGAAAAGACGGAATGAATTAATTTGTATAAAACTGTGAGGTCTGATTGCAGGGATGGCGAGTCACGAGTATCCCTCATCTCCAGATTTGATGTTGAACAGTCATTCTTAACTTTAACATAAAGTATCTCAGAGAAGAAAAAAAAAGACGAAGCCAAGTTTGAACCTGACACAAAGAAAAAAAAAATCCCTCAGCAATGTCAGTCAAGGTGTTTAAATATATACACGTTTCTTTTTTTTTTTTCTTCTTTCAAATGGCTCGTATATATACATCCGCAGTCTTTTTTTGTTTTAGGAAATGTGATATTTACACGTGGTACCTCCTCCTCCCCTTTGGACCGATCGTATGCGCTCCAAATGCTCGCAGAAAAATCACAACGTTCAAGCAAAGGTGTGTAACAAACTTCACGTTCATTCTCGTTAACCACGGAGATGATCAGTACATGTTTACAAATCATTTCGGTAGAGTGCGACAGCGTACTTTTTAATTTGGTATTTTTCACTTTTGACTTAACTTCTGATGAAAAGATGGGGAAGGTCTGGAATGTGGCGCTGATCCACATTAGGGTCATTTTGTCTTGGCGGTCATTGGGGTTGTGGGTGAGCTGGAGCCAATCACAGCCGACCTGGACTGGTCACCGGCCAATCGCAGGGCACATGGACAAATAACCATCCGCACTCACGTTTACACATTTGGAAAGAGAAAGCGCAAGGCTCAAAGTAACTTTTGTTTCTTTGTGGAACAGTTCTGCTCATCTCCATACAGGAGGGCTACAGCCAAGATTTGAATCCCGAACCTCAGAACTGTGAGGTAGATGGGCCAACCGACTACCTGTTGTAGCAGAGGTATGCACCGCAATCGTAAATGACTTGTGCTTACTTTACGCCGCAACTGACCAACAGAGATGCAAAATGGGCGGGAAGTCATCCCCCGATGTCCGGAGCTACCGTGCTGCTCCTTGTGCCACATGGTACATTTCAAGTGGGCTTAAGATCGCGCCTTCCTCCAGCTGCTCTAGATGGAGCATCTTCTTTTATTGAGTCTCCGGTACACGCTGATGCTGTGCAGACCAGTGGACACCGAACTGATGCCTGAGTGGGGCTGCAGACCGCACATGCAGCCGTTGGAGTGAAGGGGGTTGGAGAAGGCCTCTCCTTGCTCCATGTAGCTGTCAGAGTTGGAGAGGTCACGTGGGATGATCATCGGAATGGAATATTGCAGTTTCTCTCTGCTCTTATACCAAAGGCAAGAGCACATGGACTGGAAGTGGAGCACCTCGGCGTAGACGTTACGCAGTCCCCGACTCGCCGCTCCTCCCCCGCCTCCGCCCATCGCGCTTCCCCCGACGCACCCGGATGCCGTGGAGGAAGGGGACGCCTGGTCCGTGGAGCAGCGCATGTGTCTGCCGGCCTGGCCGTTATGGGCGAGTAGAGCCCGCTGCTCGGCGTCCCTTTTCTCGTCCTCGGCGTTCATGGTCATGAAGCGGAGGACGGCTAAGTTGAGGAAGGCTCCGATCACGGCCAGGCCGGTCAGGATGTAGATGAAGCTGAAGGCCACGTAGTCCGGCTTGGTCTGCAGAGCGTGGTGGTTTTGCAGCGCCACGTAGTCGCCGAAGCCGATGGTGGTGAGAGTGATGAAGCAGTAGTAGTAGGCGTGAAAGAAGCTCCATCCCTCAAAGTGGGAGAAAGCCAACGCCCCCGCGCAAAGGGTGCTCATGCACGATATAAAACCCACCGTCACCATGTTGAACATGGAGACCTCGGTCCGCCTCATGCCAAGGCACTTCTTCAGGCGATGGAGAAGAAACCGAACAAAGGTGTTGATGCGTTCACCCACGCTCTGGAACATGACCAAGGTGAGCGGGATGCCCAGGAGGGCGTAGACCATGCAGAACACCTTCCCTCCATTTGTGCTGGGGGCTGCGTGGCCATATCCTGCCGGACGGGGACAAAAAAAAGAGAAACGGTTACTGGGGCAGAACTAATCAAATCTACTGTCTGTAAAAGAGAGACAGGCAGATTTTGGGAGTAATAATGAAACCAGCTCATTTTTGTTGATTTGTGCTACCTGAAAGCGCATCCATCACTCTGCCTCAGCCCGAGGCCGCGGCTTGTCTCCTAACCTAATTTCTGCAATTATCATGTGAAAGGCAATATGGAAATTGCGTAGCGTTTGTGGTAAGAGCCTTTAAAAGATGTATTATGCAAAGCTAACAAGCAGGAGAGGCTTAATGTCAGCGGAGCACAGGTGCAACCGAGTCACCACTGCTGCCTCTCATTAGCGGTTGTTCTGCTTTTAAGCTCAAGCTTTCAGATCGACTTCATTTCAGGTCGTCGTAGCGCATCATTTTCAGAAGGCCGGCGGGGGGCGTGAATCCTTATACAAAAAAAAACCCTCAACTTTTTAATCCTCCCACATTTATTTTAGCAGATGGGTGCGCAGCTCCATTCAGAACTGCGCCGCAATAACACTCAAGAGTTCTTAATTGAAAATACAATCACGAGCACCGGGTTCATGTTTCTGGTCTTGTCGGTGCTTGTTTGTCACCTAGATAAACGCCACCCCGCTACTCCGAGACAAAACAACACCCACTGCATCCCGCGTATTGATGACACTCATTAATTAGGCATCCCTCCAAGTGTGTGCTTTCAAAGGACATGAAAAGAATGGCATCACATGAATTGGCTCGGTCTCGCGCGCACGTGTCATCCAATTATATTCTCATTGAGCACTTGGGGCCTGGGTGGTTCTTGACATCAAAACGCAGTCCAGAGCCTATTCATCAAGCGGAACGCCTCAGGACAATTAGTTTCCCATAGAAAAAGGGTGCAGTGATACAAAGAGAGCGTTAGTGGCATACTAAAATGGGAATAAACTTCAAATATTAAGGAGGTTAAAGTCGCAATACAAGTTAAAAAAATGTTTTTTAAAAATCTGGATAATGAGGAAAAAATTGATGTCAATAATCATTCAGAAAATTTTATATTATACATACACACACATACAAACAAAAACATTTTTATTGTTGCTTTTTGGGGGGGGGTCGCTGGATCGGATTGAAATGATTTTCTTTCATTTCAATGAGGAAAGATGATTTGTGACACAAGTGTGGCAACAGAACAAATGAAACTTTTTTTTTTTTACATCATACAAATAATGTATAGAAGGTATGACATTGAAATAGTTGTGTGTACACCTGAGAGTGAGACGATTGTATATACCGGTAGTTCGTTTTATTCACTGTACTCTATATAAAGTTGTTGTTTCTGCTCACTCCGAATCAAGCAGCAAAAGAACGGCAATGTTATTGGTGACATGCAGCCAGTCGCGGAACCGCATTTTGAACACGCAGGTGGTCTGACCGGTGTGACGTCACTCTTATCGATGTTTACAGCGCACCCTTTAAAAGGCCACACATATCATGGAATGTTCCTCGCGACTGCAAATAAACACGGATTGCGTTCATATCACTTTGGAACAGGCTGTCTTTGCGCTGGGGCCCGCTCACTTTCCCGGGATGCTTTATTATTTTTTTATCTTCCACAGTCTGCTTTCATCTCCAGCTGTAGCGCTCCGAAGACATCAGTGTCTGACCCTTCAGACTGTAACTCTGACCGCGAAACGGCAAAAGATGACTACGATAGCAGATTTTCCCACATTTAGACTCACAGGCAGACTTTGTCTTTTCATCGCAGACACCCCCAACTCCGCACGACCCCGTCGTATGTTTACTTTGGCACTTAAACACAGCTTTGGTCCGCTGAATCTCACTCCATTACGTTTCTGACTTTTGACCTTGAGGCCTTCTTGGCAGCTGCTGCGAAAAGAGCATGTGAGCAAACACGGCGAATTCGAGGAATATTAGAACAAGAATAACAAATGATTTTTTTTTTTGTGTGTGTTATGGCACAGAAACAAATTCCAGTAAGCTTGTGATAGTTTAATCAACAGACCCCAATGCAGCGGCGATGCTGACTAAAAAGTCGGATTTATCATGGCGGTCTGACGTAACACGAAACAAGTTCACCTCCGTCTGGGTTGGCTTTATATCGATTACGCTGAAAATAGCCTAACGCCAAAGTATCGGTAGTTTGGGCCCGTTTCGTCTTCCAAAAACATTCGCACAAACATTCATCAATTGGTCTTTGCTTGTCCGACCATTTAAGCTTCTGTTTTGCTCTCACAAAAACAAAACAAGGTCCAATTCCGCGCGTCCTCCTCAGGTTCCTTTTTAGGGGATATGAAAAGAAAACTTGGCCAGACGTGAAGTTTTCCATGAGCTCAGTAAGCGAGCTATTCCAAGTAGAGTGTGAGATCTCGACGAGGGGGCTGACTAATTAAATAAATCACGTGATTTATGGAACTGATACGCGCTGGATGCTAACTTGTTTTAAGAGTTTCAACACAGCTGGACTGAAAGGCGGTTTGCATCAACATCGGACGTGGAGATGGACACGCCTGATTTTGGAGGTGGCGGGGGGGGGGGGGGGGGTGAAGGGTCATTGAGGACGGGATAGATGAAAGGACATATTGGAGAGGTTCAGGAAGCACGGAAAAAAATAGCCCGAAAAGAGGTTTGTCTGTTGACAAGTCGAGACTTTTGGTGGTCTATTGGGAGGATCGTACGCGGAGCGACAATTTGTCACGCGCTAACTCGATCATATATTTCTTATTTTCAGGATATCCATGTTGTTGATTTAGCGTGGCAACTAAAAAACAAGCTAAATGTCATTTTAAAGGCCCATTTAGGCAAACGCAAATATTTGAGTCACGGCCTTTTAAGGGGGTCACGTCAAGGTACTGGCGGCTCCGTTTCAAGTGTTCCATTTGGGCTTTCAAAGTGCATCCGTGTGGGCAGACTAGAGAGGAAAAAGGAAGAGAGAGAGGGCATGTTGGATAATAAGATACTGGAGCTCCAAATTGGGTTTTTCTTTTTGGGACGCTGCCAACAGATACAGTACGTGCGAGGAAAATATACTGACTCCGCTTTAAGAAAAAGCAAAGGAACAAAACGAGCCCAATCTAATCTCGTACTGCTATTTCACACCTTTTTCTTTTTTGAACATTTTTCTCCAGCATTTTCTCACTTGGCTTTATTTAGACATTTCCCACCTCCGTCACCCTTGGTGCCTTTTTGGTGTTGCGCGGCTTTCACCTGCGCCTTGCCACCCGATTCCGACGATACGCGCCAACTGTTGGGCATGGAAACCGGTATGGCGGCTTTTCGGGAGCAGATGCTGTCCTAAAGTGACACGCGCTGGCAATGCAACCGAGCACATGACGCGGCGATCAGTTTACTTAGCGAAAGCATTAATGCAATATGGAGAAAGGCCGGATTAAAAAGGGACACCGAGAGGCCCCCATCTGATAAACATCAAAAGCCCCGGTGGCACAAATGACATTGTGCGCATTAAGCGGGAAGACAAACTGGGCGCATTACGTGTCCAGGATTTTTATCTGTGCCTAGTTACAAAAGCGCTTACTGTCTAAATAAACATGAGAGTTGTAAATGGAAACCGGTATGGCTGCTTTTCGGGAGCAGATGCTGTCCTAAAGTGACACGCGCTGGCAATGCAACCGAGCACATGACGCGGCGATCAGTTTACTTAGCGAAAGCATTAATGCAATATGGAGAAAGGCCGGATTAAAAAGGGACACCGAGAGGCCCCCATCTGATAAACATCAAAAGCCCCGGTGGCACAAATGACATTGTGCGCATTAAGCGGGAAGACAAACTGGGCGCATTACGTGTCCAGGATTTTTATCTGTGCCTAGTTACAAAAGCGCTTACTGTCTAAATAAACATGAGAGTTGTAAAGTCCGAGCTGCTGCAACAGACGATATTTTCAAAAAGTTTAAAGCATTCATCTTTTTTTTTGGACACCATCTAAAGGGTTCCATTATTGACCGTCACCAAATGGAAATAAAAAGTTCGATATGTACGCATCTCGTAACGGTGCACGCCAGGTCGTTTTGACACCTTTTTGTGGGACGACCGTCGCCTCGGGCAAAGCAGATGGCGAGTGCTGGCAGACACGGAGTGATGCCGCTCCACCTCCACTCAATCTGCAGCTTCACCTTACCGGGCCGAGTCGCGCAGGAACTGAATCGCCATCTGTGGCAAGACTTCATATGGATGACGTATCGGACGCATCTTATCCGTCGTTTACGTTGTGCTGTGGCTGATGAGAGGTGTCATGCAAAGCGTATTCTCTTTCACCACCAACATTATGTCATACTCCAAAACGTCAACGCTTCCATCAGAGAATCTGCAAATGTTTTGTCAATTTAGAGATTTACTTTTGGTGTCATTCTGCAAATCAAAAAAAAAAAATCATACGGAAACAATTCTCAAACTGCATCAGTGTACCTTCAGCATGCGGTAGGTAATCAAGAGAGGCCAGAGTGGAATGTTTGTCTGTTGGCCAATAGAGAGCGAGAAAGAAAAAAAAAAAAAACGTCAACTACTTTTCAGCCCCCGGAGTCTCTGCACAGTTTCGAATACATTTCCATTTAAAATTGATTTTTTGAGCAATTAATTGTAAAACACACTGGCGGTAATTGCCACGCACACTCTGTCACCCTTTTCCACTGTAGCCTGTGGACAGGAAGGCGAGGAGCTCATCCCCTCGCGATGGTTGCGATATTGGCATTACCCGAGAAAGAAAAAAAAAAAAGGCTTTTCAGTCTGTTGTTTCTAGCCCAAGGTTATCAAGGTGTTTGCATTTTCTATTTTCACGCCTATTTAATGTGCGCTCATAAACTTGCACGACGAGGGCGGCCCTCGAGGGTAAACACAACTCACCTGTGACTGTTATTGTTACCATCATCAGGGCCCCTCTGTGTGACAGTCCACTTCATTCAGAGATATTAGGCAGATGCTGAAGACAAATTGGGGGGAAAAAAAAAAATTCCCCTCGGAGATGGCGTATGAGCAGGCGAGAAAAAAAAAAAATTCCCCTCGGAGACGGCGTATGAGCAGGCGAGCTGCAGTTGCTTGCTGCAGTCAGAAGGAATTGCTATTTATTTATTTGTATCCAGTTAGATTGGTGTATAAAACCCTCGGTGTAAAGAAGAAGAAAAACAATCAATCAAGGGGGAATAATGCACCTTGTCAAATACAAAGTTGAGATCTAAGCAGGTTTTTCTTTTCATAACTTGACCAAATGCACTCTTGTTTTTGCATGTTTCGTGTACCAAAGATGAAGAGTCGTCAAAGTGGGCCATTTTCCTTCTTTTTTTTATCCATATGCAACCCTTGACTGTACAAGTTCAGAAAATAAATATTAATTGATTTTTTTTGTTTTTATTTACCAATAATGAGAGCCCTGGGAAATGTGTTAGTTGAGTGAATGGTTTGAATGAATATACCGAAAACAAAGCCTCGCTTCAAAAGCTCTCCTTCGTTAAACTCGTCGACAGCTGTGTTTGTTTTACGGAGCGAACAACTCATGCAAATTCACTTTACGGGTAAATGTATTTTGTTATTGTTTTACAAGAGCATCCGCTTTTACATCCCGCGCACTTCCTGTCTTTTATCATTTCCAATTGGATGACTTAAGTTCGTTTTGTGTTCATGTATAAAATATTCCCCCCCCTTGAAATGATTCCACTGTGAGCGTGAGCAAAATGTTTCTCTGAACCCTGATCTTTTCTTGTAAACGTTCTGGAACGGGCAACGAGGAACTGCGGCTTTAATCCAATCATTGTTCTGGGAATCGTAACCAAAGTGTCTACACACAACTCGAAATTTGCTCTCTCTCTCTCTCCCCCTCTCTTTCTTTTTCTCTCTTTCTCTCTCTCCCTCTATATATATATATATATATATATAGTTTTTTTTTCCTTCTTCTCCAGAATTGTCGGAATTTTCTTGGGGCACGATGACATTAATTTGAAACGTCCACTGGCAGGATTAGGACACTAAAGCTAATGGTACGGAAGTCATATTCCAGGGCATGAGATTCGAGGTATCCTTCCTTTCACATGAAGAAAAAAGATGAGAGTTCATTTGAGCCAGTTAGTTAGAGTAAAGCTTATTCTTCATGTCCGTCATGAGATGTATATTTATAACCCGGAATCAGGTCAAAAGGGAGCTTCAAGTTAAACACACCGCAGCTCTCACTACCGTGCGCTATTTGCTTTGGTTAAACTCCAATCGCGACGAACCGGCTGGACGGCGGAGTCCAATAAATACAAATGTTTTGTTGAGCGAGTCAGGCAATTTTCCATTCAGGCCGCGGCGGAGCATAAAGCAGACGCGCGAGGAAGGCCACTCGTGTGAGTCACGTGACGTGAGTGGCGGCGGCAAGGGGAGTCGCTCCCATCAACATGATGAGCTTTGATATACAGTACCTATGATTCACAACGCACGCGTAAGACTTTCCGTTGCGTCATACTTTCCGTGGAAAGATGCTGAAGGTAAAAAAAAAAGTGCCTCGAAGTTGGGTGCAAAATGAGTTCTGCGCGAAGGAAACCACTTAAAAATATCCAAAGCAAAGGCGTTACATTGATGAAATTCAAGACAAAGAACAAATAAGCTTTCGCCAGCGAGTTAGAGTGCCTTTAATTTGTAATTAATTACCGCAAGGACAAACTGGACGACATCAATTCTCGCAGGCGGTGCCACAAATCTATTTAGCAGCAAGGCGGCTCCAACCCGCCAATCGCTCTCATTGTCTCTCTCTATTGAACACCAAAAATAAGCGTCGCGATCCGGGCAAACACGGAGTGCGTGCTATCGATGCCGCATGGCTGATCTGTGGATCTGTATACGAAATTTGCTCTTCTTGGACCCGCTTGGAAACTGTTAGCCCGCTTCAGTGGAAATCAGTGAACAGACGAGCTAAGTGCTATTCCCTCCGATAAATCTCTCCCACCCTCCGCTCTGTTGGCGGGCACACTCTCAACCTTGAAACTTTTCCCGCTGACCACCCAGCTTGACTCACGCTTCATTCTCGACGGCTGGGAAGGAGGAGACATGCAAGCGGGTTGTGAGAAATGTTTGCATGACAATCCCTCACTTTTTTTGGGGGGGGGGAACAATAGAAATGAGAATTAAAACTACTAGACTGGACGTTTTAAGATGTCTTTGCTTTTTGTACGGCATTGGCGCTTCGACAAAAACAATCTTAGTCATCATTGAGTCCCTTTTAGTGGCATAAGTGACTCAGGAACGCCGAGGCCATTTATTCATTAACCGCACAGTTCAAGAGCCCCACGTATTATTTCATCTCATTCAAGGTCCGTTGTGTCATTTCAAGGACAGCACCTCCATTATTTCCAAAACATCCATTTGTTAATGCAATGGCCGCACGTCACATTGCGTCATTGTGCCCGCCCGTGAAGAGCAAGATGTCATTCGGTGGAAACCGTCCTCACTGAGTGAAGTGTCGAGAGACGAGCATTCCCGCTAATGCTTTTATTGCCTGTCGGAATTGTTTTAATTGCGCGCAATTGCAGCACTAATGGGTCTGGTTCGAACAAAACGTGCAATGAAGACGTCATTTTCTCAGCGCAAACAAAAAAAAAACGATTTGACCATTTTTTTTTTCTCGATGATAGAATATTTCCCTCTTGCATTTCTTTTAAAATGACCCCCCCTTTTTTTTTGGTGAGCCCTTTGTACATTTTGCACAGGGCGGCAATGCCTTTTCTTGTTTATTGAGTTGCTCTTCAAAATAAGTCCAACATACACGATACTGCCTGAGCAGCAGCCACATGTGAATTACACCAGCACCTCTCATGTTTTTCGATATGACGGCTTTAGTGTACATCAGATAACAGCCAGAGGATGTGAACCACAAGTCACTTCTCATCGTTGTCCTCTAACGGTCTGCCCGACCTTCATGTGTGGTCGCATATGCGACACGTGCCCCGCCGGTTTCCTTACACGGGCGATTCCCCCTAAGCCTCCATTTTTTTTTTTTATCATGCGTCCCTCTCCGACACATGATCCCCATCTCTGGCGATCTTAAGAGCGTTTGCTTTCCTCATAACTCATTTGGTTTCCTCCTCGCGTGGCCATTGCATGTAAACAGACACCCAGGACACCAGGAAAGTGATGGCTGATTAGAGTTCGTTCTCTCCTCCTCCCTTATGCTGAGTAAGAATAGTTGATCCCCAATCGACGGCGGATCTTCTTGCGGCTGTTTAGGGATGCGTATTTCGAAAACGAATTAAGACGCTGTCTCGTTTGCTGTGGTTTACAGGACTGCGGCGTTTAGGAAATGAGGTGGTTGGGGTGGATTTTGAGGGATTCTCTTGCAACGGTATTCACGGAGTTCTCACACCAACTTTGGCACCTCTGGGGAGACTAATGCGTTCAAGCTCATTTGGAAAAGGACCGTTATTATAACTTCAAAGAATATCCCATTGAAAGTGGGGTACGTGTCTATTTTTAGATATTGGGACTGGGACCGAGTGCTTAAATATGACCAACTTGACAGTAAGGTCATTGCGGCTTGATCTTGAGTGAGTACAGCGAGTACAGCGTCAAAACTGTGAGCCGCAAGGCCAAGGGAAGAGTCAGGCTCTGGTGTTCTCATTAATATGGAATGGCGGCTTGGAACACCAATCGCCGTGTGTTTGCAGCAGCCGCAGGGTTCACAGTTACAGAAACCCCCCAGGCGGGCTTTGTATGCAATTAGCCGCCCGAGTCTGATTGGGTTACAAGCCACAGGTCAGTCCTGCCTTGCCGCCTTAAACACAAGAACACTAGCCGGTAAGGCGATGCTGAAGATTAAAGATGAAGCACAAGAGCACAAATGCAATGATGTCATGCCAAACAACTAAAAAGAGGTTAAGCCATCAAAGGAAAGGATCATTTCGGCGACAGCAAACGCAAATATTTTGGGCATCTTCTCATCACACAGCTCTCTAATCCTGAGCAGCACAATTTGTTATTTGGGAGCATTTGTATTTGAAGAGGCATCAAGGAGCTGCATCACATTTTTTTTTATTTTAAGACGACCCCCGATGCTGTAATTCATCCAAATGCTCCGAGCTCAGTCAGCTCTGAGGCGGAACAATGTTGGCTATTTATAAAGGTGTCCTCTCCACTCGGTTTTGTGAGGCCAGACGCAACATGTTTACAAGGCCGTGCTGGAGTTCAAGCGTATCTGAGGCCATTGTCAACCTGTGCTGTGCATTCTGATTGTATAATGACCCCATTTCATGTAACTCGTTTTTTTTTTTCAGGGATGGCTTTGCAGCTCTGACACTTGGTAGGATTGCTGTGCCGTGAATAACATGTCATACGTATATTGGCATACATATTTTTTCCATTTTAAAATGAAAACAGAGAAATGAATAGTTCTCATTAAAACTGTAACATGCAACTCGGGAGAGAATAAAAGGTGAAATGTTACTAGCTAAGAACACAAAATGCTGTATGTAATGTCCAATTTATGACCAAAATAAAACTGTCCAAGAAAGGCTCGAAATTATACATAATTTTCACTCCAACATCATTGATCATTCCAAAAATGTGCTCTCAGTACTTAGGCAATTTTATTAATATTTGACATTTTGTTCTCTGTAGTAATAGATTAAAAGTATTTTTACTCAAATATATGTGCATGGTCCATTTTTTTTCTTGTGTTGTATGTTAAGTGCAAAGTTCAAGCAATCATTGCAGGTTTCTTTTTATGACTTCATTAAGCTGAGTGACCATATTATTACTATTTTGATGACTATTCCTTTTCACAGTATGCATTCGATCCGTATTCTTTTTAGAAAGATGACAACTTCACCGGATTTATGTTCCCGTGGCTTGTAGTGGTCACGTGACGTGCTGCAAGTGGACACCTGTAGCGCGTAATATTCATTTCAAGAGTTTGCAGCGCTGTTTCAAAGCGCACGTGCGTAGAACCACTTTTCGTACTACCTTGCGCCAGACCCC
>NW_017806278.1:726389-740435 GCF_001891065.2 Hippocampus comes | reverse complement strand
CCGCAGCCCCCCCCCCCCCAGCCCTCCACCTCCCGATTACAAAACAAAACTCGACTGACTTACCAATGGTGGTGATCACAGTGATGGCGAAGTAAAAGGAGCCGGCGAATTTCCACTGCACGCCGGCTTTGTGCGGCTTGAGCTGCAGCACCACCTTCTCCAGCACGTCAAAGTCCACCGCGGACAGGTTGAAGGTGTGGAGCAGCTCGGCCCGGCGCAGGGCCACCTCTCGCCTCTGGCTCGTCTCCGTCTGCGACTCCAGCGCGTCGAAAATGGCCGCGCCCACCATCAGGTAGGTGAAGGTGCAGACGATGAGGACCAGGGTCCGCACGTTTTGCCTCTTCATGGCTGCTGCGTGTCAGGGGGACGGGCCGAGAGCGAGCGCGGGTCTGGACGACGGCGAGCTGGGCTGGTTCATGGCTGTGCTGCTCTTCTGGCGTAGGGGGGGGGGGAAGCTCCGTCTTGTACTTTAGGAGACTGGAGCTGTCCGTTCAGCACTACCCCACCCACCCCACCTTCCTTCTGGGCCCTGCCTCCACGTACGGTACTCCCCACCCCTTGGCACATGCCCCCCACCCCCACCCCTCCCTCCCGTGGCACATGTGACCAGAAAGGCAAGTAATCCTCCTTTCAAACACTTGGTGTGAACTCAGTTTGATGGTGTAAATGCCGAGACACAGTCTTCATTGTTATTTTTCAACTATTCTTTCACTAAATTAGCATCGTCTCCGTTGAAGACCAGTGGTGGGGTGTAACAAAGTCACACTTTACTTGAGTACACTATACTTTGACTTAAAAGTCGTCCACTTTGCAAGTTTTTCATGTTATGAGAAGTCACACGGTCAATTTTTAAATCACTATTATTATTATTTTTTCCCTGCTTTGAGTTGTGAGCAAAAATTCGACGTACGAGTGAGCTTCAGGCACTCGGCCACTAGATGGCAGAAGTATACTTAAGATGTGGACAAAATCAGTTCAAGTTGGCTACTTTGCAGACAAAGAGTAGGCCCAGTTGTGTTTTATGGCCACATTTTCCATTTTTGCCCATTTTTAAAACAAGATGAACTGCTGTAAATGCTCTCCTTACTCACATGTGAGGGCATTTGTCCTGTAAAGGTGCAGTTTTGAAATTATTATTCACTGAAAATGACACATGAATGCCCCCAAAAGAACTTTTTTTAAACGTTAATTAACGTCACTAAATAGATGCCACTAGGTTAGTCAAAATACAAAGCTGTTGAAGTTACGGATTTTGGGGAATTAATGTGTGTATTGTCTTATTTTTGTTGAAAAAAAAAACCCATTAATTTCCATCATTATAAAAGAAAGCACTCTACTCAATCTTAAATTCCACATCATGAGCCATGCCACAAATAGCTCTGGCTTCGACAACCAGGTCAGGCAAGTCAGCTGTGACTGAGCCCGCCTAACTCATCCAATCAAATCCTGGAATCCTGTCGGCACCCGCCCAATCAATACATTGCTTAATCCATGACACTTTGATCACAACGGAAGCTTTGAAAGCCTCCCTGCGACGACCAAAGGTTCTCGATCCAATCAGTCTGGCTCTCCCTTCATTCCGGCTGTGCGAATGAGGCGTCAACCTTAAGAAACAGCTGTGGTAGAGATTCATGATAAAATGAACGAGAACTGAATATCACCAGTGAGGTACGTGGACAGTTATAAGACGTACCAAAAATCACGTCTTGATTAGCTGATGAGCTTGGCTAATTTTTGCATGAACAACAGCACATTTTAAATGCACGTTATTCCGTTTCTCCAGGGAGTGCGGTGTGGGCTGCTTGCAGCATATCATACAGACCTGCAGGGCATCAACTTCGGACAAACCAGCCCACAGTATCCTGAGCCATCAGAATTTTCCCATGGCAGGTTCTGACCCCCGGCGCTTTCGGGATAGGAGATAAAGCCTGGATCTTCATTACTGCGATTTTGGAGAGGCTGCAGAATCAGCACAGAACTCTGCAATTGGATGCTCTTTGAACCTGTGGCTGTTTGGCGTGGTAGATCTCCATTAAGTACACTTTCTTACTGCAGCAAAAATAACAAGTGCACAGCAGAAGTAGTTTCAAACGTGCATTCCGAAAGTACTTGTATAACTTTACCATCGGCTGGATAGCACAAGTCACAACAGGAAAATCTCCAGGGGCGTTCGCTTCAGTGCCTTTCTGTAATTCTTCCAGTCTCTGTCTGCTGCGCCCTAATGAAGGCCTCTTCTCTCTGGGGACATCCTGTTTGCAAATGGTGAATAAGGTGTGGCATTGGTCACACAATGTCAAAATATTAATCGTGCAGGGTCTGGCTACGGTTCCACATAAAGCGCATTGAGTCGTTCATGCATCCGGTGCACGGTCACGTTACTTTTTGCTGTGCCGGAGGTTTTCGAGACTGACTCAAATATAGCTGGAACGCACATTATGTAATGACATAATACAGTATGAGGACATCCTTAAGGCAAAGCCGCCGAGACAGGAGCCATCAAAGGCCCTGGCTCCATCCGTCCATGAGTCTTGACTGCCAAGTTGCAAAGCATCCTGGGAAGGCTGCCCTTCAGCTTCAACACAGCCCGCAGCTTCCCGCTGACATTCAATTAAAGGCTCGCTTTTGCTCTGCCTTCATGACTGTGTCGCCGCTCCTGCTGTCCGTTGATAATTATTCCCAACATCCGCCCAATTCCGGTTCATTCGACTTATTAGGCTTGTTTATTGGCACCCCGATGGGCCAGGCTTCACCTGCACGTGGCTGCTCCAGTGAAAATAAAAAACAGTGGATGACTGTGAGTGTGGCTGGCAGGCCTCAGGAGACAATATATACATCTCTATATACACCTCCGCTGACTGTGTTTGCAGCTTCAGACACATCCCATAGCTCCCGCACGGATACATTTACAGTTCGACACAGCATGTATACATTTGTCAAGAGATGTCGGGAGCCTCCGGGCTGCACATGTGTGTCCTACTCGGTCACGTTTTACAGCGTGGACGCATCAGTGGCATGCCGTCTTGTACGTTCAGAAATATTTGCACTTCCATCAAGCAGGTTGGAAAAAGTCTGTTTGGACAAGGAACGTAGTTGGATACAAAAGTACTTGAGTAACAGTATACATGTGCTGTATGTGACTTCATGTTGCCTGCCACGGTTTGTATCGACACCATCGTCTGTCAGACAAGTATCCAAATCGCATACCGTCCATATGCAGTTGTGGAAAAGTTTATGAGGGAATCTTATTCAAAAACAACAACGGAAGCAAACGGAAGCCCTATATGACATCCGGGCCGTCTACCAATCCAAAGCTGACAGGAGCTTTCGATACAGCACGCTGAGGATTGTGACACGTCGACTGAATAATTCATGGCAGATTTATAAGTGACTACACTGAGTCTCATTGGGAGGATGTGACTATAACTGTCAGCTGATGAATTCTTTAAGCACACCTTTCGGTGGCTCTGGCAGGTGTATTATTTAGAAGTCGGGGCTCTGTCAAGGTCCAGTTCTCTCTTGAAAGAGACTAATTAACTCCAACAACCTCGCTGGCCACCGAATATTGTCATGCATCTCACCGTTGACTGTTGTAAATCATTTCAGTGATCCCAAAGTGCCGTCCGTCTTTGTTTCGCAACAGCGCACATTGACTTCAATGTTTTGTTTTCAAACGAAAGCTTTAACTGAAGTGAGAAGAAAGCTTTAACTGAAGTGAGAAGAACACGCATCATGAGAACAGGAAGTGCAGCAATGTGTACCATCCACCTAAGCGGTCATATGTCGGCTTGGCTGAACTGTGGACACTGTGAGAAGAGCACTCTGCTTATGTACATGCCACACGCACACCCAGAAAAGCACATTCACAGCAGGGCAAAGATAAACATTGAGTGCTAGCCAGTGACCAGGGGATGTTTGTGTTAAGTCAAGAAAAGGCCGAAGGTCAAAGATCAAGAGTTCCAGCACATTATCACGTTATCACGTGACACGGTTGGACGTGAAGGAAACCTGACTGAAATTTATCTTCTTGTGACGACGTCACGTCTTGAACGTGTTCTCACTGAGCCTCCCTTATCACCGTGAAAACACTCGGGAACACGTGGAACGTGAATTTAGTATGGTGATTCTGAGGCAACACTGCTATCTTGTGGATACTTTGATTTACGCGCCATCATCACTCCGGTAATGTAGTAAGTAGTCCTTATGCGATTGTTACTCACATCTCCAAACAGGTAGGATTCCGCATGCATGCATGTGTTATTTATATAACTTTGTGTTTTAATTATTGGGTCAATTACCATTTCATACTTGTTTTCCTTATGAATTTACCGTCATTAAAATTACAACGAACGGGTAAAAACTTTGACTAAAAACTTTTTTAACAGAGGTAAGCTGTTCAATAAGAAATATCTCGCTTTGAACCGATGACGTTTTCCACAAGCTGATATAACTTTTTAGAGGAGATTGAACCTTTGATTTTACAATTTCATCTCCATTCAAGTAATTGCAGTTATCCAGGCTAACCGCAAGAGGGCGACCAAACTCAAACGCCTCTTAGTTCATTGATTTGAATGCTGGTTTGAGAAAAAGTGAATCGTTGTTAAGATAATTTCCCGAGTGACAATATATTTTTTTTCTTTTCCACCACTGAAATTGTGAAACTTCTCAATTGGCGTGGCTCCCCTCAGCTTTGAAAAAGTTTGCGTTCGTCAAAACGAGGCGGCGCTTTGCACTCAGACTATTTTTTTTTCACCACCCCTTTCACACACTCGCCGTCTGTCTGCCACTGGGTGCGGAGCGTGCGTTCGTGGAACAACCGAGCGCCATGGAAGGAGTGTACAAGCAAGGAGAGGAGCACACCCTGTCCCCGTTTGTCACGGCGGAACCGGAGAGTCAGAGGCGGACGCCGCCGAACAGGAGCAGGCGTTGTAAAATCATCTGTGCGGTATGTTTTGCACAATACATCCTGAGCACCCGCTTAAATTTCATTCGTCAGCAAAGACATTTTTTTATTTTTTACCTTTGCGCCCAATAACTGTTTTGTTTTTTTTTTTTTAAGTAGTTTTAAGCCTTGTCTGCTCTGTTCCGTTTTGTTTAATTGCAGTCCCCCCCTCTTCACTGGTTAAACATCTCATGTCAAACTCGAGAGGTGGGAGGTAACAAAGTCCAAATATCTTGTTACTTCAGTTGATTTTTGATTTGGCATTCAATGACCTTTTGCTCACTACATTTGAACACGTATCGGACTGTACTTCTAATCTTGACTTTGTCGTAACCGACCTTAGTTACTTTTTCAACATTAACATTGATAGCGAGAGGCAAGAGTCACTGGTGTTTGAGGTGTTGTTTGAATGAGATCTTGGGTACTATAAGGACAGCAGCTTCATGGAGGAGCGTGACGCAATAGATTCGGAGAAGTAAGATATTCCCCATCCATCGCCTAATTAAACAAATTTTCGGCTGATTTGTGGCGAATGTGTTGTGTCTTGCTTAAAAAAATGCCAGTCCTTAATTCACAGTCCTGACCATGTACATGATGTGGCCCATGATGGAAAGAAGTTGAACACCTCTGGTTTCAAGTGTGTGTGCGAGTGTGTGTACACGGAAACAAAATGTTTTCACCCTAATGCCAAGAGAAAAAGCCCAGCGGACAGGAGCGTCGTTCCCCCTGCCCCCCTCCGCCCTGCTCGAGAGGGTCAAAGGGGCTAGTGTGGGTGAGTGGTGAGGTTCTTTTTCCAGCTGCTGGTGAAATGCAGTTCAGGATACTGCAGAGTAAAGTTTCAAATGAAAGGAGATCTTTTTTTTTTTTTTAAACACTTTCTGTGTGGCTGCAGTGTAAACAGGAAACCCATAATACATCGCACACGTCACCCAAGATGTTATGTGATCAAAACAAAAGATGAACTTTAAAAAAAATTGCCTTGACAAAGCTAGTAAATAAAGCTGTTTTAATGAGAGATATTTTGTACACTAGGTCATTTGAAGCAGAGTACCGTAACCTGTCTGAGCGGATTTTTGAAAACATCTTGTTATATTTGGACTTTGGATTTTCAGCTTTGGAGCTCTTAAGTCTACAGTATCGAAAATAGCAATTGTTTACTCTTGGCGGAATGAAAAGGAAGCCGAAATATTGCGTGGACAGGCTAAATGTGGGATGCAAGCAAGGTTTTTGGGTCAAGCGTATGCATTGTGAAAACAGTCTTGGTTTATTTTTTCCAAGACCAACGATGCATCACCGGCTTTGGCCACGTACACGGTTCAATCCACCAATTCGGTTTAAAATAAACGGCGAATCCCACATTTTTAGCAGCGTGCCTCCCACGAGCACCTTTTGCAATGGTTTCCAAGCTAAATGCAACAAAATGGCACCGGACAGTTTTAATTGGATACATGTGTGTGCAAACTTCAGATTCCAATCTGCTGCTTCCTGGAGTACATTGACAGCTACCCTGCATCTGTTAGTAATTCCTAACACTGCTATTTGGTAAACTGCACTCTTACAGAAGAGCTTTTGCAAAAAGAATTCCGGAAACTCTTTAAGGCTCGTCTGAAACGTCGATTAAGCTCTGTTTAAAAACTCGGTCAGGCGATTGCCGTTTGTGTATTCAAGGCGAATGTTTTTGGAACGAGCTTCCAATGACTCAACACGGTTGGCCTTTATATCGCAATGCGGTGACTTTAAAACTAAAGAGAGCTCATAGTGTTACTTTAGATCGCATCGGTGTGTTTTACAACTCCGCTGCCCACCTTGACAATCTAATCCCACCAAATGGCCAGAAAACCTGACAAAAAAACGTGGCTGACCGAGTATCACGTGCAGTTTTCCACCAGACAGCTTGTTTACTTTCACAGACCACAAAGCGAGCTAAAGGGCATTCCCCAGGAGCCTCTTCATTATCCCCGCCCCCCCTCCGCCGTATAACTGTCAAATTCGAAATACCGCGACAGACACTGTGGCCACAGCATATTTTCATACCTGTCCCGGAATTCCAGCTCGCTTTTAAATACTTCTCTGGTGGCTGATTATTCCGAAAGAACTGTAGAAGAGGTGACTTTATTCTTTTTACATTACGGACAAAATAGACGTGGCAATGACAGGCCAGTGGACGCTTCCGTTTGTTCTTTACAATTCGCTTTCTTCCACAAGAACCTGGAGGCCTGATGCGGTGCGCGGTGCAGCGGTGACGAGCCTTAAGGGCTCTATAAACTGATCGGTGAAAGCCCCCTCTAATTATAAAGCCTCACGCCTGCTACCCAACCCGCCATCTAAGGAGGACGCAGCTTGCCAATTACAGGAGGCCAAAAGTCAACATTTGAAAATCGTTTCATCTCCATTTTGTCTAAATCGAACATTTTTTTTGTTTTCCTTTTGCAGGTTGTCTTTATCTGCTTACTCATCATCATCCTTGCACTGGTATTTCCCTACAAAGGTCCCAAAAACGGTAGGTTTGACTGTTTGTTGGTTGGAAAAAAAAAGAAAAGAAAAGAAATGTTGTCCAAAAGGCTTCGGTTCAAATCTCCTGCTGCAATGCTCATGGAAGCCTCGCTCAGCTCAGCTGTGCGCAGCTGTCCCTGTCCTGGGTGGGGTGTCTTCTCTCTGCCGGCACCACCCGTTTGTATTTACTTACTAGTCTGTATTTTCGATTTAGCGTGGCATGGAAACCGTATGGAACAAATTAGACTTCACCACAGCCTTCTTTTGCCACGAGACAGACGAGGGCATCTTTCTGGAGACTTTACCATCGCCCATAAAACGCGCTCATCGATAAGAAATATCGAAGAATAGTGGAACCTTGTGTACTTAACATTATTTCCCTTGGGGAAACTTCAGTCATGGATTTAATGACAGCTTCTTTTTTTTTTCCCCCCCCAGATGATGGTGTGCACTGGCTGCAGCAGGTTGACTCTGTGGCAAGTGAACAGCCAAAGTGTCCACCAAGGTAGCGCTTTTACTTGTGCCATTTCACGCATGTCTACGATACCATAGTTACGCAATACCTGTCTCCACCAATTTCCATCACACTGTGGTGCCTTGAAATACAAATGAGCCGACTCGCAAGTTTTTCTGGATGCAAGCCATATTTGAGACAGGGTTTTGTTTTTTTTAAGTTTTGTTTTTTTTTGCTCTCACTTGCAAGCTGTATATATGTACAGTGGCAGTGCCCTCAACTGACTTCACAACAATTCTTATATAAAGTCAATTATTGTGTTCTGCTTCTGTAAATAATGCCATTGACTGGCGACGCCCACATGTATGGGGAGTGAGTAGCGACCATTGTTCCGAGCAAACTGTTCTCAGCTTGAGGCTTGGGAAAACAAAAAAGAATTGTCTGTCGCTGCCTGGATGTTCCGTCTTCTTGCAGCTTATAAAAAACAAAAAAAAACCAAAACAAAAAACGTGATCTTCTGTGATGGAAGTCTTTTTTTTTTTTTTTTGCAAGTGTGGAAAAATAACTGTTTCTGTGGAAACCCTATCTTATGACTCAGGCATGTATTTGTGTATTAGGTGTGTGTGTGTGTGTGTGTGTGTGTGTGTGTGTGTGTGTTTTCCCAGACAGGCCTATTACAACATGGAAAAAAGGAACCGTTGGCACGAAATGAAATTATTCTCGGTTGCGGCACCTTTTTGCTGATGCGTGGTGTTGCTCATGAGGCTTTATAAAAACTTCCTCATGTTGTGCTTTTTGTCTGGATTTATGTGCTTCTGCATCTTGGGAGCATGATTACGCAAAAACAATCCGGCTTACGTCAACCACATGTTGATTGTCCTTCCTTACTCTCCCCTTGGAAGTTTCTCATTAGTCTTCCCGCCTCCTGCTCAGTTTCACCAGGTCGCCCCTCATCCTGGTATCCTTGGACGGTTTCCGAGCAAAGTATCTGAAAGATCACAGCAGCCACATACCCGTCATCAGCAAGTTACGTAAGTGGCCAAAAGTTGCCTTTTTTTTTTGGTGGTATCTGGTGGTTGAGGAAAACTTAAGGTGACTGTGCTGCAGGAGCCTTGGGTACAAGCGCGTCACATATGAGGCCGGTGTATCCCACAAAGACGTTCCCGAACCACTACTCGATTGTCACTGTAAGTGTTGGCTGCGCCTTGTCCGTTTCCTCGTGTGCCCGCTTTGTGCTCTGGAAGTAAGATCGGGGTTTGTTGAAGGGAATAGCAGAGGTCTGGACTACTCTCTGATTTTTATTTGCTGCAGGGCCTTTACCCAGAGTCCCATGGGATAGTTGACAACAAGATGTACGACGTCACCCAGAATATATTCTACAGCTTGAAAACGGAGGAGAAATACAACCCCAGATGGTACCAAGGAGAGCCGGTGCGTAAATCATGCCGGGTACTTGTTTTGGGGGTTACGTGTGCAGGATTGTAAATAATCAACTCTGTTTTTTCACTTCTCGCCAGATCTGGATCACCGCCATGCGGCACAAATTAAAAACAGGAACTTTCTTCTGGCCCGGTTCAGATGTGGCCATCAATGGCAGCTTCCCAGATTTCTACAAAGTCTATGACAAGTAAGAGTAGCACCGTTCACACGATGAGGCCGAGTCAAATCATGTGACTCGAGTCTCTTACTACCTCCACCTCATAAAGTGTGAACAGTGCTACTTTAAGGCCACATCACGTAATATTGCGCGGTGATCCTTTCTCTGTACAGAAGCACCACCTTCGAAACCAGAGTGTCAACACTGTTTGAGTGGCTGGATTTAGCTCAAGGAAAACGGTATATATTCATATATTTTTTTAGGATATTTGTAATTCAATCTCACAAGGCTGACATACTCTCCTTGGAGAAACTGACTGCTGAATGTGTTTTTTTTTTTTTTTTTTTTAAAGACCCGACTTTTACACGTTGTACCTGGATGAGCCTGACTCATCGGGGCATCGCTACGGACCAGAAAGCAGCCAGGTAAGGCTTTTTGTCAACGGGTCACAGAAAAGTCAGGTTGAAAAAGGCATGCTTGTTTGCGCTGAAGGTTACAATTCTTTTTTTTTCGATCGTAATGATGAATTTTGACACTTGTAATTTGTTCTCTAGCTCATCGATGCCCTAAAGAATGTGGACCGGATTATGGGGATGCTACTGGATGGTTTGATGCACAGGGACTTGCTCCACTGCGTCAACCTAATCATCATATCGGATCACGGTGAGTGAAGAGCAGTCTCGGCAAGCCGACGCGGTGGGTTTGCTTGGCTTCACCGGCCGAGCAGCCAAAAACGACGAGGAAATACGACAAATGTCACCCAAAAGCCCCACCCTGACAGAAAGTTGGATGTCGCAAAACCAAGGTGGTGCCATCTTAGCTCGTCTGAAGTCTCTGTGGCTTCACAGTCCAAAGACATCCAGTCCGCCCAGATGGCTCAGAGGCTTACATTTGCTTTCCAAATGTTTGACTTGCTTGAGTCACTGCGTCTATCACGAGGGAGATCACAAAATGGGTGTGTCAACTGAGGAAAAAGTGCTCCCAGCTGTTTAAATTACAAGAGATAAATAAAAGAACACGCCCATTGTAAAATACCAGGTTTTAAAAACAACAACACACAATTAGAATGGAACATAATTCTTATGTATGTTAATTACATAATTATAACATCATGAAGATTTTGCGTGAGTTGGGGGTCTTTTCAGCTGAGCGTGGCAGCGAAGTTAACCAGCAACCAAATGAAAATGGCTCATCAAATAGTCCCGAATGTTGAAAACAAAAATTCAATATACTAGAATTTTCTACATTCCTCCGGTGTCTGTTGTTTTTTTTCCAGGCATGGAAGAAGCAACGTGTGAAAGGGCAGCATTTGTATCTTCCTACCAGAACGACACCGACGACTTCGCGGTCATACAAGGCGCGGCGGCTCGTATCAGACCCAAACGCCTGCCAGATGACTTCTTTTCCTGTGAGTTCCGAGCACCCCAACTTGCCAACCGCACTTCCAGCAGGAAATCTGAGTGCCTTTTGTTTCTCTCCACGCAGTCGACTACGAGGGCCTGGTGAAGAACATGTCGGTATGCAGAGAATCCCAAACCTGACTTAGTGTATTATCTGCTTGCTTTGCCTCATGTGCAACCAAGCCGCCGTGTGTTGATCCTGCATGCTCGGTGTCTGTTTTGAAGTGCAGGACTCCCGAGCAGCCAATGAGGCCGTACCTTAAAGAGAACCTGCCCAAACGCTTTCATTTTGCCAACAATTTGAGGATCGAGAGAGGACACCTGTATATGAGAGAAGGCTGGCAGGCGGCGCTGTAAGTCATCGTTTGCCATTCGGGTTAATCGCTCGTTTAAATATTTAAGCAACATTTGAATCAACATTGCTCAAATTGTATAACTTTTAGATTTGTGTTTATTTTATTTTATTTATTTTAGTTTAAATAGTTTATTTAATGTATTTTTTTATAAATTATAAATTGAAAAAATATATTTTATTTTAATATAAATATATTATATTTATTATATATATATATATTATTTATTAAATTTTATTATAATAAAAATATACATTATAAATTAAAAATAATTAAATAAAATAGTTTCTTTATTTTAAACTAAAACTAAGTTTATTTTAAAAGAATATTTTAAACGAAAAGCTTGCTGGTTAATCCGTTTGCCACCAAAGTGAGATCGGGAATTAGCTTAACGACTGGATGGCCAGTTCTTTGAAAAACAAAACCGTATAAAAGTATTGACAGATTTTTTATGGAGGAGCAGAACTGCCAATGTGTGTAAACATTTTTAGACTTGCAAATGTGTTCAAACGTACGTGCAAATACACTCGATGGTACGCGCAAATACGTGTTTGCTCATTAGCGAGCATTAAAAAAAAAAAATCGTTATTTCGCAATCTTTACGAGTTTTTTTCCCCCCAAACCTACGTTTAAAAACATTTTTTTCCACATGCACAAGCGCAATTAAATTTATCGTGGCATGGGGAAAATGCTTTGTTTTTAGCATTTAGCCTATAAGTGCATTTGAATGTCCATGCACATCCATTCGAACGTATTTGCCGGTCAAAAGCGTTGACCCCGCATTGACAGCTTGACACTTCCTTAGTCTTTGGCGCACGACTGAATATGATATACGGATAAACTTTTTGTCATTTCTTTGCGCACAGAAACCGCAAGGAAATCAAGTACTGCTCGGGTGGCTTCCATGGTTCCGATAACATTTTCGGCAACATGCAGGTGAGACAAAAGCAGGGTGTTCGTCACTGAGCAGAAATATTGTGTTGCATAGAAACGTATGAGATACAGCGGGTTTAAGTCAAGGACGCCGATGAATGAGAGGCCATCAATCAGATAGGAAAGAAGGAAGCAATGTGATTTAGCTGGGGTTCTACATTCCTCATCTTGTCTTTTGCAGAACTGGAATCCTCTGGTTAGTCTAGCTCCATTTGAATGGAACCATACGGACTAAATATAGTACTTTTTTTTTTTTTTTAAATGACTAACTGCATGCCATTCAAATCGGAACCCATTCGTTTTCCCCCAGGCAATCTTCATCGGTTACGGTCCGGGATTTAAGAGCGACACGACCGTGCCTCCTTTTGACAACATTGAAGTGTATAACCTCATGTGCGGTAAGCGGCGCGATTATTAGCGGGACGCCGTTTATTCTGGGTTTCATCGGATGAAATGTTGTTCTCCACCCCGTCGCGCCAGACCTTCTCGGCATCCCTCCCGCTCCGAACAACGGCACGCACGGGAGCCTGAACCACCTCCTCAAGCGTCCCATCCACTTCCCCGTTCACCCCGCGCAGCTCTCCCACGATACGCCCTGCGAGGCCGCCGACTCCCACCCGGTTGTCCACCTAAACTGCACGTGCACGGCACTTCTAGAAGGAGCAAAGGTCAACTTTGTTTGCTTCCGTTCAATGCGGAATGAAGCCGTCATATCTTCACTGAATGAACCACACCTTCAATGACATCATTGACACTGCTCGATAGATTTCAATTTTATTCTCCCTTTAGGGTGAAGACATGGACGCGATAATCGCCACTCCAAATGCCAGTGAGTGTCTTTTTATTTTTCCGCTTTACATTCAAGTTTGATGCGATCACAAAGAAAAACAGAAATGTGTGGTTTTGCACGTAGGGAGTGTATTCATAGTTCGGCGTGCCAACCCGTGTTGTATTTTTAGACCTTTTATTTTAGTCGTTCGGGTTTGTGGCCAGCAGTTTGGCGCTTTTCTATTTTCCGCGGGCCAAAGTTCCCTTGTTTTTCCAAAATGAACAGGAGCCAAACCTTGACGTTCCCTTTTTTTTTTCTCCTCATTTTGAGTCATAATGTTGTTAGAGGATGTCTTACAAGTCTGGCGGTGCGAATCTTGACGTCTTTTTGAACGCTTGCCTTTTCTCTGGCAGCTGTCAAATCGAGCTTACGTCGCCTGCACCATCCTTTCGGCGTTCCCAGCGTCGTCCAGCCAGACGCCACCTTTTGTCTGCTTCACCAGCCCAACTACATCACGGGCTACAGCCACGACCGTCACATGGCTCTCTGGGTGTCGTATACCATCCCGAATCTGGTTAGTCTTTCATCCCTAAACATAGCCTCGGCTCGTGGCTGATGTGGGTTTTGGATTGGGAGTCAATGAGGGGTTTTACTTTTACTGTCGGAATTCCTCCTCGAAGCTGCTCTTAGTCACGGCCGCGATGGTGTTGGCCTTTCTCATTGTGTGTTTTGTGTCAACAGTGACCTCAGGCAGAGCCCCGTGGTTCAGAATGATGATTTTTTTTTTTTTTCCATTCGCTCGCTATAAACAGGATACGAGTGCATTGCGATAAATTAGAACGGCATGGAAAACTTGATTCAAGATTCACACAGCGAAATACTTCCTGATTTTATTGATTCAAGCTTACATAATACATGAGCTTCATTTTTATCTATTCGTTTGTTTATTTGTTTTACTGATATGAATGAACTTTTCGACCATATCGTGAACATAGCTTCATAAATTTCGGGTCGCCCTTGCTCTTTATTTGCCAATTGCTACTAAACTTAACTGGGCTTGTCACTTCCAAGCCTGCTTATATATTGTCGGAATGTTGTTTCTAACTCC
>NW_017806278.1:719566-725547 GCF_001891065.2 Hippocampus comes | reverse complement strand
CCGCTCCTCCCACCCCACCCCAATCTCCTCACCCCCGTCAGCGAGTACAGGGAGTAGGCATGACAGAGGGAGCCTCAACATTTTGCACATACCACCCACGTTGTCATGACAAAGTGCAGAGCGATCCCCAGCGACTGTAAGTCGCTGGTGTTGTCAGGCATTCCATGTGATATTTTGAATCTCGGTGCTTCTTGTTTACATCCCGCAGTCCCAATGAAATGCAACTCACGGCGGTTTCCATTTTGGTCGAGTGACAATTGATGTGGCGGTCACGTTATATCTGCTGTCCAGGGAGTGATTAGTTACTTTTTGACCCCCTGAACTCCAAATGCGTGGTCATTTGATCCGGAGATAATAGCTTGAAATCATGTTGATGGGGTGTCGGCTAGCAACAGGGAACGTCAATTCTCTCGTTGTCATGGTGAACTTGGTTTGCGTATTTTAAAGGTTCATCAAGGGTTCAAATGATGGGGCCCAGGTGGCCTCCCACATGCTGCGCCCATATAAATACTCTAAATGTTATATTTTGTTTGCGCATCATATCTATACAACATTTATTTGGCAAACTACATTTACCGATCACTTTCGAATAGCCCTATGAATGCGACTCTTCTCTTTCAGGCCACAACAAAAGCCCAGGACCCATCTCGGGAGGCATGTATTCGCGCCGACGTCCGCGTACCCCCGGCCACTAGCCAAATGTGCGCCAATGACAACACGCAAGGCCTGCTCTATCCCCCCAGTGAGTGCGCACGTGTCCCGGTCACAGCTCCTCATCTGAATTGAACTTGACATGTTTTTAGAATTGTGTTGTCATGTCAAAAGAAACGGCACACTGACGTTCCGCATTTAGTCGTTTGGTTGTAAGATACGAATAAAGCGATGCTGCAGCACAAAATAAGCTAATTTTTTTGGGCGGATAGCATTTTATTGAAGAAAATCTTCACATTTCACCGTAGTGTATCATACTACGGTGTTTTTTTCATCTATTGCTTCTTTTTTTGTTTGTTTTGTTTTGTTCCAAAAGGCCTCAATGTCAAAGATGGTACGCCAGACTCACTCATCACAAGCAACATGGTGCCAATGTACCCCGCGTTTAAAGGTGAGGTACATCCATCTTGGTGTATGAGTTTGAAAACATGCCCTATGAAATAATTGGCTATGCAACGAGGTGCAGAAATATCTGGACAATCAAAACTTTTATGTTTTTTGCCTTCCTATAGCACATGATCCAAAGCATGCCACATCATGTTGAAAAGTGATCATCGACACGCTAAACACATGACGCTAAGGAGCGCACATAACAGGCTGTGTATTTTCCTCTTCCATCAGATGTTTGGAACTATTTCCACGGTGTGATGCTCCCAAAGTATTCGGAGCAGTTGAATGGCGTCAACGTTATGAGCGGCCCGATATTTGATGAAGATTACAACGGAAGAGTCGATGCCTTCAAGACCCTGACGGCGTAAGTCTGTCACACATTTTGCCGGATCTGCTCGAGTTTCAACTTGAAAGTACAAAGTCTTCATTAAAATAATCCAATAATGTACCGGGTCCCTATTCCAAACAATCTGGGTCTACGTCAATTTATTTCTGAAAAATAACAATCATGGCATGACTTGCACCTTTCTCCAGAAACGAGGCCCCCAAGCCGACGCATTTTTTCCTGATCCTGACCAGTTGTAAGAATTCCACGTTTGGTCCCGGTAACTGTGAAGGTCCCCTCAGGGTCAAGTCCTTCATCCTCCCACACAGAGCTGACTACACCGAGAGCTGCGGCGTGAGTATCGCCAACAACGCGTAGCTGAGACGCCTCAACGGCTCCTCCTCTAAACTTATGTGACCTCCCCTGTTCATATGTAGACCGGTTCAGATTTATCGTGGACGCAGGACTGGATGCAGCTGCACATGGCCCGCGCCCGTGATGTGGAACTGCTGACTGGACTGAGCTTCTACCACGACAGGTTGTCCGTGGAAGAGACACTGCAGCTCAAGACTTTTTTACATACTGTTTGAAGTCAATTAACGGTCGGTTAGATGCATTTGGTCCACTCGGTGGCTTCACTTGGTGCCTCATTTCTTAAAAAAAAAAAAAAAAAACTGGTGATCCTAATGTTCAGGTTTAACTTTTTATTTTTTAGGATTATGGCACTTAAAATGATTGTTGTACATACTCAACGCCATACATCGGTTGTAGATTTTGTTCATCGTGTCATGAAATGACTTTAGTTTGCCTCTAGAGGCCAGAACCAAAGATGGGCTGTTTGAAACTTGCTCAATTGAAATGTGTGTCCATGGTTTCGAAGGAATCTTGCCCGTAAGTGCATCTCAATCATTTAGAATATCGTGGAAAATTACAATTATTTCAATCCTGTATTACAATTCAAAAACTCAAATTTATTATACAGATGAAAATAAATACATCGGAAAGAGTTTGTAGAAGTTTCCACCTCCCTTCTGCATTAACTAGGGATGGGCGAGTACCGATACCAAGTATCCATTCCAGGCTGATACTGGTCTTATTTCAAGATATTGAAACACACCAAGGATGCTGATACCAGCCACAGATACTTAAAGCATCAAAAAAAAAAATCAGCTGTCATTTTATTACTTGAAATTTTATGTATCAAAAGGTACAAGTAGTATCGGTTTTTGGTATCAGTGCGTAGTCGAGGAATACTTGTACTGGTATCGGTCTGAAAAAAAAAATCCTTCGTATCAACAATCATATTGATTGCCAAATTTCTTGAGATGGTAAATTTGTGGTCCTCACCCTGCCATATCATATCCATGTTTTGATTTTTTTTTTCTATGTTGTGAATCGTGTTCCTCAACTTGTGAATCGTAGCATGTGCACGTTTGCACATGGTCTCACATTTGAGTGTGTAGACCTTAGAATGTAAAGTGCCGGTGTGTGTGTGTGTGTGTGTGTGCAAGTGTGTTTGCGTGTGTGTGTCTGTGTACTGTATTTCTGGACTTGTGTGGACTCCCATATGACTGGGACCCAAAATTTGTTCCGCTCAAGTGTGAAAGCAATAACGTTAAACATGCTGTTTGAAGTCATGGAAGGTTACATAGCAGGGAGGAGACTGTTTTAAAAAAAAAAAATGTGAAGATTGTATCAAAGCATGGTAAAACCAATTCGGTTCACCGATCTTCTTGTGTGTCACCGTATGTCCACTCTGTAGCTGCGTGACCGCGGTCCAACTATTTTCCTTTTGGTCAGTTAAAAATGAATCTATTTTGTGACCGTACAAATCCTTGAGAATGCTTTTAAAATGTTTTTACAGAACTCAAGTGTTAGTTTTTTTTTTTCTAGCTGTACCATTTTGTTTTAAATTAATAAATCCATACAGTGAAACTTGTAAAGTCTAGTGTCCCAAAAGTGGTACAATTTTCTTTAAAACATAGTGTTAGAACTGAAGTTTGAACCATCGCCTTGCAACTTCAAGATATCGTGTCCGACTTGAACCTTAAACTCATCCTTTTCACTTTGTGTCTGTCGGGCATCATTAATTAAAGGACTTTACATGAATTACTTTACTTTTGTGATTGTTTTTATAATAATCCACACTCCTTCAAAACCAATCATAAATACGAGGACAATCATCTGGTTTTGCGTGTTGTAGTCTTGAAGTCCCCGTCGAGTGAAAACGTCTTCTAAAGTTGACATACCATTGAGATGCATTTGTGTGACCCAATTTGCTCCTACCTTCGAACTGCGCCCCCAAAAATGTTGCACACTCTGAAATTGGCTAAAGGAAAACACACCCAGGAAGCGTTTGTCACAGATTGCAGCGGTGCGAGTACACAAAAAAAAAAAAAGGAAGGAAGGAAGGAAAATGAGTATGAAGGCAGCGATCGCATCTGCATGCTGACTTGTCTCTGGTCCGCTGAGCCAGAAGGTAAGCACTTCTAGTTTGTACCATTTACATTTTTTGTATCATGACAATTATTCTACACTCGAGGAGAAGTGCCCAGTCTGTCTCATTTAACAAAGCCTGACTTGTCAGACGATCGTCTCGTTTTTGACATTGTTCTGGCTGTCAAGCTGCACGATATGGACTTTCTTCTCCCTCGTGTCGTGCCATTGACAGTACATGATGGCACTTGCCTTCTGGATTTCGTCTGTAAAAAGTTCTTTAAAAATGTCATGTCAGGGCTAGTCAGCGATGTGTGCAACCAAGCCTGAGAAGACAACCGTGAGAGTTTACTGTCATTTGGACGGCGGTGGTCATTGTGGCTTGTTTTTAAGACCGTTGGTGGGGTTGGGGTCGGGGGCTTTCAGGAAACTCAGCATATGGCGAGGAAATACGTCAGCTGCCTCATAGTCAAGCATGAGCCGGCAGTGTGTTTTCGCTGCTCGGACGACCCGTCATCGCTTCAGAAATGCCAGGCCAATGAGTCACCACAAAGCATGTAGCATCATTTCCATCCTAGTACTGTTTGTGTTAGTGTGAGAATTTAGTTTCTAATCTCGTTTTAAGATACAAACATTACATTTCAATGGATTTTTAACCCGTTTTCCCCAAACAACAGCATGTAAATTGCATTGGTTTGTCATCGAAACCAAACTGTAGTCATTTTGAATAGTACAAGCAATCCTTTTAAGTTTTCACAGCCTTCAATGCACCAAGGGAAACATTTTACATGGAAAAAAAAAATCCTGTCACACCAAACAAATGTCTCAAAAAATGGTGTAGTATATATCTACCACATATGAATTTAATGAAACCTATTTATTTGAAAACTAATTTTTCTTGTGAATGAATGGCAAAAGGTGACAGAGGCTACTTGTAGCTTCCGCCACCTAGTGGCAGACCCTTGAAATGTTTTGCCTGCTCCTGGCATAGATACAGTATTAAAAAACAGAGCCCCCCAACCCCCACCCCCACACGCACACACTAATCTGCATGATGAACAATAGCCATAATTGACCTTGATATGAACCAAACAGAAAAACAGACCAGATACGAAACAGGTAGACCTCTGTTTGAAAAAAGGAAATCACTCCCTACCGTGGTGTGAGACCTGGCAGTCGGAGGAGGAGGCTCGCTTTTCGTAGTTAGTTCCTCTGCGTCTTCGGTTTGGTGAAGATTGACTCCCGTGCTGCAAGCTGTGCTCTCAAATCCCGCACTTTTGTGTTACGTAAAAGTGTTTTTTTTTTTTTGCAGGGAAGTCCGTCTCATGGCTCCCCTGTTCCGTTCTGAAATGCCGCTCCAGGTTCGCTTTCTTCGGCCATGCCACCGTTGCATTGCAAATCAAACAAACAGGCTTTGAATGAAAATAAAGCCAAAACATTATTTTGCTCCAACTCACGGTGAAAATTGTAGCCCTTGGCTCGATTCCACTTAGCCATGTTGACGTTTCGGTGTGTGCAACCGCTGTTATCGCTAGCTGCTCGCTACGGTTGACAGCGGTCAACTTCCAGCTGTGTTCCGAACTCATCGGGAAGGAAAGTAGCTCTTGGCTGTCGTAAAAGTCGTGAAATGTTGTCATCAAGGCGTGTGATTTACTTGGGGATGTTGTTTTTTTTTCTTTTGTAATTTTTATTTGTTGTTGGGGTTTTTTTTTTTTGGTTTATTTTAGACAAATAAAAGTTTACATTTACATCCAGCCCTGACTGTAAACTTGGCGGGATCAGCCAGCAGCAGCTTCATTTGGGGGCGGGGCCTGATATGAGAGAGCGACTACGCTCTCTCTCATCAGTATCGTGACTCTAAACATGAACGTCGAGCTGGAAAACGATCGTGCAGGACAGGGGTCCCCAACCTTTTTTGCCCCACGGACCGGTTTATGTCAGACAATATTTTCAGGGACCGGCATTTAAGGTGTGGCGGAAATAATACAACAAAATAATATGGTATGAGCTGCATGAAAACTGTGGTGTTTTCGAAATATAATAATAAACACAAGGAGCGTCTAATCTGGCCGCAACACTCTGATCGCTATGGTAATGTTTAATGCCTTCAAAATACGAT
>NW_017806278.1:609969-719277 GCF_001891065.2 Hippocampus comes | reverse complement strand
TAAGCCAGTTTCTTTCTGTGCGGCACGGTACCAAATGCCCTGCGGACCGGTACCGGTCCGCGGACCGGCGGTTGGGGACCCCTGGTGCAGGAGACCGAACTACAAAGCTATCAAGGATGCAAAGTTTGGCATTTGCTTTTGGGGGAGGTTCAATAGACGTCAAAAGTGACAGGGGAGTCAAACTCATTTTGGTCGCGGGCCACATTGTGGTTACGTTTCTCTTGGAGGGCCGTTATGAATTTTGGGAAACCATATAAATGTTGAATCCCCTTCAAATATTACATACACAGCGCACAAAAAAATTGATGAATAACTAGTTTTAAAATCAGAAGTCAAGAATAGTTGGTGAAAAATTTTGGTTCAGACTTTAGCAAGCATCCTGGAACGTGACATGCTTGATTTGATTTCGCATGCCACATAAAATGATGTGGTGGGCCAGATCTGGTCCCCGGGCCTTTGATACCTGTGTTCTACACGTTCAAAGAATGAATTGCAGGTCTCTTGCAGTGAAGAGCTTCAATGGGAGATAACCTCGCCATGTGCGCTCCTTGAATCTCTCAGCTCCAGATGACGCCGAGGTTTCAGAGGCGTTCAGGATCCAGTGCAGAGCAGGGGAAATGGCACATCGTGAGGAGGACCGGCGAGACGGCCAAAAAACTGGAGACTCTCATTTGAGGATGGATTTTATTTTACTTCAAGCTCTGGAGCGGGAGAAGATCTTGGAAGTTCTTCGGAGAGACAAACTCTTGCGCGCAGTGGAAGAAGACAGGATCAGGTGAGTGATTTTTATCTCCCAAGTCAGGGATTTTGTTGGGCTGCCATAGCCACACAAACAAAATGGTGTTCACTTTCTCATCTGTCTTACCTCGCCATTTTGACTGCAGAAGCCACAATCACAAAGGCTGAAGTTGGTGAATTTGGTGGCCTTCCTTTGCCACAAATTTAAAAGTCACCTATTTCATTTCCAATAATGACAGTTTTTCCAATGCAGGAGGATGAAATTCCAGCTCCAGGAGCTTCGAAGGAGAGGCGCAAAGAGCCACTCCAAGGAATACGGCGAGCGGACGTGCGCCCGCTGCCAAAGGCCACTGGGAAAGTTCTGCAACACGGGCGCCATCTGCCGCGGATGCAGTCACCGAATCTGCGTCAACTGCCGCGTGCGAGTGAGAGAAGTGGCGTGGAAGTGCACCGTCTGCTACGCTTACAGGTATAGAGCGCCCGAAGCACGAGACATTGAGTCAGTCCCAATTCATCCGATGACCTTTCGTGCAAATTTGGGACATTCCGGTTAGGCGACGGTGGCTTCATTTGAATATTGAACAGATATTGTACAATATGCACCACGACAGTGTGCACGCTCACGCAACAAGACTCTTAAAATAACCTGACAATCGCTTGCTTTGTTTGGTTGTTCTGTCTTCGCAGAGAAGTCAAGATTCGGTCTGGAGACTGGTTTGTAGAGGAAACGACAAAGAAATTTCCTCCTCTCACAGGTTTGTTGAAGCTAGTTGAATGGACACAACGAATCGGGCAACGGACGTAAAATGGAATGGATGCATTCTGTTTCCCATTGAATGTCCTTGTTTGCTTCACAGACAAACATGTGACGGTTGGGGAGAAACTTTTAAAGACGTACAATGTGATGAGGTATCTTTAATTCACTCTGTGTGTGCCCCGTGTGTGAATATGTGCCTCCATGTGCAAGGTTTTGATTGCTTTTACATGTCTTGATATTATTTTTGGACAGTTACATAGCGATTGTGCCGCCAACCCCGCCAGCCTACACGGGGTTCGACTTGGAGGGCAGATCAGGGGTAAAGTACATGCCTCATGGAGTTGAGTGTAAATGCAAATTATACGTATGCGTGTTCCGAACTTTGTGTGTATAATCATCAGAATTCCAACAAGTTCAACGTTCGAACCAAATCAGAAGATCATCTGTTTTCATTCACCACTAACGTTGGAAGTAAGTCACCAGTAAAAGCTCAGTAGAATTCAAAATAATCAGTCACAAATTAGAAATCACTAAATTTGGTGCACCGCTGTTTAAAAAAAAAAAAAATGTATATATAAATGTGATACTTTCTCATGATACTAATCTGCTAACCGCTACTAACAGTTCTGGAAATTTGCCTCCATATTGAGGCCAAAATTGCATCAGGTGTGACAGCAATAGTGTTGCACAAAATCCTGTGACACCACGAGATGCTCTGATAAGCTGATGTTCTTGCGGTTTGTAGAGATGTCCTCATCGCAAAACGATCTCTCGGCGAACCTGCTGAACGTCGGCCGCGGCAAACATTTGCGCTTCGCCACCCAGAAGAGCCTCTCTGACACGGACCTCGGCAAATCCGTCCAAGTAAGCAAAGAACTGTGTCGAGTATAAAAGCCGGGCAACGGAAGTCAACCTTTAACACATGTGACAAATGTTCCGCTCAGCTCTACCACGCTCCAAGTCTTCCTGACCTGTTCAAGAGAAGCAAAGACAGCGACCAAGAAGGACCAGAAGAAGAAACCTCGAATAGTTCGGAAAACTATGATGGAAAGCGAGTGCGTACAAGTTAACACACGAGGCTAGCTTTGCATATGAAACATTTTGTCATCCCTTGATCCTATCTGGTCATCTTGATCTAAAACGGAAGTGTCTTTGCTTCCCTCAGGGTAGCTTCAGTAGCATCAGCACCGAGTGCAGCCTGCTTGAGGGTGTCAGCGCCAGCGGGGACATGGAACTGGCGCTGGCCTACAACTCCACCACGTCCTGTTTGGAGATCACCATCGGAGCGTGTCGGAACCTCCCCCACGGCGACACCGCGAAGAGGACGTGTAACCCGTAAGGATAGATCGGGATACTCCTGCCGTCTATTTTGCCGCATGTGTCCAAATGGCTAAAAAAAATAAATCAAGCACCGTGTCCACGCGCAGCTACGTCAAATTCTACGTGATGCCACCCAAGAGTGACAAGCGCAAGACGGCAGTTCAGAGAAACACCATCCATCCCGTTTATAATGAACTTTTTCAAGTAGGACACGTTAAAGACTTTTAAAGATGATCATTGCAATATTAAGACTTTTCCCGTGATGCTTGACTAACCTCACGCGGCTTTGCACAGTATCACATAGAGCGCCACCTGCTGACTGGAAAGAGACTGCAGGCCTCTGTGTGGCATTCAGAATTTCTGCACCGGAAGGTTTTTCTGGGCGAGGTCCTCATCCCGCTGGATGGTTTTCAATTTCAAGACAAAAATTTCCAGCGCTTCAACTGGTACCCGCTGTGTCCGCAGGTAAAAGCGCACACAACATTTAGGGAGTACCGTTCGTGTACGACTATCGTCACCGAAATTAGAAAATGTTAATTCCCCCAAAAATGTGACACCTTCTCCCCAGCTGAGTAAATATCCAGAGGAAGGCGCCGAGGAGCTAAATGGAGGAGACCTGATGTCCAGATTTCAGTCCAGCTTCAACAGTCACTGAATAACTGCAACCCCATGACTACTTTTTTACTTATAATTGCACATGCATACATCCATCATCCGATCACTCATTCAGATGTAAATAAAAATGATTAGCAATTGAGAAAATGTAAAATAATGTCATGTGTGGCAGGTTAAGTGTCTTCCGTGGCCTTCCTGTACGGTGTTTGCATGTTCTCCCCGTGCCTGCGTGGGTCTTCCCCAAGAACTCCGGTTTCCTCCCACATTCCAAAAAGATGCGCGGCAGGTTCATGGAACGCTTTAAATTTTCCCCTCAGCCGTCTGTATGATGATGAAGTGTCCCCCGACCGGAAATCGCAGAAACTGAAGCTAGTTATTTGTTTTGTTCAAATAAGTGTGTATTGTTCTGACTATGAAATTAACACCAACAGAACGACAGCTCATTTCAATCAAAGACTTGCTGCTTTGTAGAGGGAGTGGGTTAGCCGTGGAGATGTTTTACGAATACATGGTCAGCTGAAGCCACTAGAAGAGAGCAGAAGGAAAAAGATTTCTTTAAATGTCTGCCTCTTTGAAGTAAATAAAAACCCCAAGCCCCTTTTGGGGTAAAAGTTTGAACAGGCTGCCATTAGATCAAGTGAATAATAAATCAATAAGGCTTACCTCCAGCACATTGAGTTTGATGAGTCCATCTCCATCCTTGTCAAAAGCATTAAAGGCCCCTACAGGAGACACAGAACTCGCATATTTGCATCTATATCCACGTGCACATTTTTAACACGACCGTGCGATGTATACGTACTGAACATGCCCTCCAATCTCACAAAACAGCAGATGTAGCTGTCAAAGTCAATGTTGAGGCGCTTGTCGGCGTAGCGCATGGCGATGATGTCATACAACTGTTTGTTGAGGTGGAGGCCTTCAACGGCGAGGACACGGCGCAGGGATCAGATGAACATCGACAAAATGTCACAGCGTATCGTACAAGGGGATTTCTGCGACGCCGCTCACCTGCATCATTCACGGCGTTTCTCATTTCGAAACTGCTGATGGAGCCGGTTTGTTCTTTGTCGTAACCTTTGAAGATGACCTGCAAACCCGCATCAGCTTTTCAAAGCCACGTCATGGTCGTGAAATGATCAAATGGTGAGAAACATACATGCCACTGCTTGATTTTCCTCCACAAGTGCTTAAACTCCTGTAGGTTTAGTTTTCCTGTCCCATCTGTCTGGAATTTGGCTCAGTCACGGCAAAAACGTCTCATGTCTACAACTGGAATGCAAAACTTCTCACATTCAGCATGAGTGCAAATGTGATTGGTTAATTCTGCACGCAGATCGGCTCACTGAGCATTGCCACATCCTCAGTTAATAAGAGGATGTGCACACTTATGCAACCACGCTACCTCTGTTGTACTTCCCTCTTGAAGATTTTTTTTTTTTTTTACATATTTAAGTTGCACATTAATGGTGGCAAACATTCTGAAAGGATTTATTTTGGTCTTTTAGAAAATGGTATTTGGACACAAGGGTGTGTCGACTTTTTGTATCTACTGCACTTACCTGCCTATTATATTTGAGCACTGAACACCTGGAAAGCGTAAATAAAGTACAATGACCCTGGTTATTTACTCCCCCAAAACCTCGCATATCACCAGCGCAGCGCAAAGGATACGTCCATCAGGGCAATCATACTGCGACACGTCTCCAGGCTGAAACCCTCCATCGTCTTTCCGTGCACTGCGGGAAAAGAAGCACATGTTGAAGGGGGGGGGGGGGGGGGGGGGGGGGGGGGGTGATACCGGACGGTGTTTTTCTCCGTTGACTCACATTTGGAGAGCACGTTCTTCGTAATAGCCTGAAGCTCATTGGCAAAGATCTGCATATCCTGACCGGGGGCATCAGTGGTATGTCAAATCATAATAAAAACAATCATGATGATAGCTGACGTGGGAATCGTCTGCTCGCTTACCTCGCCGGCTATTTGTTGGTACATGACACGGAATTGTTTCTCCTCTTCCGTTTCTTCCTCGGGCTGAAGGAGTTTTTTCTGCTCAACAGGAGAAAATAATCATGGATAGTTGAATACGACCGGTTTATCTACCAAAAGGACTGGTAAACCATACCGCGCACACCACATATTTAGCTTTGTATGCACGGATTATTTACGCAACTACAAACTACTTGCCTGCATGACATTTTACAAAGGGTAGGTATAATTTTTCTATCCGGTTGCTGTGCATCGTATATTATATAAACATCACCCCTCCGTTGATGAGAACATGAGCTCACAAGGGAAAAAAACAAAAACAAAACAGGTGTTGGAGTCACTTGAGATCAGCTGGCCAGGGAGGTCAATTCTTTTATTCCCAGTGATGTTATCTGACCCACTCCCGATTACGTGTCAGAGCCATAAATGACGCAGGTTTTCGCCCGATACGCGCTGCATGGCAACTATGATTAAGCGACGGCAGCTTTAGTGGAAAAGGAAACAACGTTACTTTGGGCGTCTTCTTTTTCTCCCCCCGAATGCCGTCATGCAGGATTTCTTTGTTGGCGAATGCTCGGTCGGACACATACACAATCGGCTGGAAAAAAAAAACAAATGAAACAAATTGGAGAGTTAGTGTGAGGTGTGTGGTTTACTTTCTCTGATTAGCTGTACGGTCTGTGCAAAAGTTTCAGTGTTGCAAACAGGCATTACCTTGTCCTTCCTTTTCTTGTCGTCCTGATGATGAATAAGACGAGGACAGTGAGATGAAACAGATTAGTTGCGAGAGACCAATGAGGGGAAAAATATCATATCAAGAGAGGTTTGACCATGGACAAAAGTATTGGGTCGACCCTCGCCCTAAGTCCAGCCTGCAAGGCTAAGCAGTATAGAAAATGGATGGATGGATGTAAGCAGTAAACTAGATGTCCCAATCCTTGCACCGGGCCAAATGAAAATGAGAAATGATGGTAATGTGAGACTAAATCATGCCTGCATTTGACTACGCTGATTTGAAAGCTTGCATAGTTTACTGCAATAGCAAAATAGAACCATTATGTTCATTTGAAGTGCACTCTAGCCACAGTCATGGGACAAACCTGAGTTTGATCAGTCCCGATTGTGTCGTCCGCTTCCCTGTGAAGAACACATAAAAGAAAAAAAAAAAACATCAATTCCCATTGACTTGATGTCATGGGAGTCACCAATGAGCGGCGGGCGTTCCTTACTCTGAGGTGCTCCTGTTTTCGGAAAAGACCCTCAGGATGAACTGGCCCTCCTCGTGAGGCTCAAACGTAGTGGGGATGACAACATATTGTCCCGGGGGCAGCCTGACGCGCTCTGTGATTTCGCGCAGATTCATGTAATGTTTGCATTTCGCCTTGGAGGCGTTATAAAGGAAGAAGTCCTTCTGGAGATGTCGATTGCAGCCACACATCTAATGCATGAAAGAAGAATGTCATCCAACACTCGTGTCCAAAAATCGAATTCATTGGCATTCGTAGAGAAAGTTGAGGCTTAAAAAAAAAAAAATCAGGAGCTTGGTACCCCACCATTGTTTGTCATGGTTTTATATGATTTGTATGATTTGAATTCACTCTTGGTTGCGTACCTCTTTTGGCAACTGCAAAAGAATGAACAGAAAATCAACTGTTGTGTGTGCCCTGCTCGGCGTCTGAAGTCGCGCGACGCAATCGTTACCTCGTAAATAGAAAACCCGATAGTGAGGAACCTGGGCCCGAGCTGCTTCTGAACGCGGCGACCTTTCTGCATGAGAGCCACAACCACGGTGCAGAGGTCCTGCGGCTCCTCTGGGTCGTCATCCTCGTACAGCTGCAAGTGATACTGAGGGTTGGTCCAGAAGGTATCTGTCAAAAATAGCATGAAATGGGGTCAAGTGTTTCGCATATATCATTGTCATTGACTATAATAAAAACAACATAAAAAAATGTAAAAATCAAATTGCGAATATTGGACTAAAATAACAGATACAGTAAATACTGTTCATAGATATTGCAGAGGATAAAGAATATACGCCTATGAGTATTGCCGTGTACTCTGCCCGCATGTGTTGCTACCGCTGGTATTCAACTATAGGTTGCTTCAAGGTTTATAATGACCACAAGACTGATGCCAGTTTTTGTGTTAGCATTAAGCTAGCGGGCTTTCGATAGACAACATTAATGTGGTTTGTTGAAATACTCGGCTTTCCCACCTGGGAAGTTCCTGCAGCCCCCCGCTGAGCTGCCTCGGACCCATCGGCCCTCGTGGACGGACACGTTCCAGCTGTGTCTTTCATCACGCTGCAGTGTGTCGGGGGTCAGGTTGCAGATCTCCAGCTTGGTGTAGTTCCTCTTGAAGTCGTCAAAGGACATCCTGGAAGGGAATGTAAAAGAGGAGGCTTCCTGTAGGGTTTTGCTAAGCACTAAATACATTTTCCAGATCACATACGTTGGTCTCTACTGAAATGATAATGCACAAATCAGGACATCAGTCATGTTGTGTTCGCACTAGGGTAAAAAAAAAAGTTTGCTTGAAGGAGACGTGTATTATTTTTTTTGCCCCAACAATGTGTTTTTGGGACAAACAAATTCACTAACATGGGATTCTACTCACCAGAACTCACTCTCCTCAACAGTTTGCTTTTTAAGGTTATTCCTGTCTGCAATGGAAATCGTGGACCATTCTTTTGAACTGTGGGGGAAAAAAGGGCAAATGTAAAGAGTAGAGTTGGGTGTCATTTTGCAATTTTGGCACTTTTGACGACCTTCACTGCATTCTGTATCTCATGCAGAAAAACAAAAAGACACATTATAGGCACAAACGTTTTTTCCAGATTTTACTTTGCGCTCCAAGGTCCCTTCCATAGCACTCGGCCCCAGGGATTACGCAAGCGGATTAGGCGCATTTTGCTGTCCTTTGCAACCTCGTCACACTAAGAAAGAAAACAGCATTTCTCATGATCACCTTGTGACTCATTGTCCAAAGAAAATACATGTGGCATCAAGTTACCTCCTCCAGGGCTATGATGGAGTAGGCGTGTCCCCGCACCAGTCCAAGTTCGGTTTTAGACTGCATTTCACTGGGGGAGGTAACCTGGGTAACATAGTTGATAACTTGATGGACATTTGTTACGTCTGCCAAGTTTTTGGCAGTTGTGAAAGAATGTGGCTGTTCATACTGACCCAGAGATTTAAAATAAATAAATAAAGCATACGTGTCATTTTACAAACTCACATCAATGGAGCACCCCATCAGCGAGCCTCTTTGCAGGGCCTTCCTCATGATCTTATAGATCTCTTTCGGCGCCTCAGACAACTCAAAAAACTCTGTGACTCCTCCTGTGAAGTCTTCCATGGCTTCCAGAGTGTTCCCTCCTCTCAGGGCCTCGTAAGAGCCATTCAGCCTGAGAACAGCGCAACATGATACAAATCGTTGCTGATTTTTTCACGATTGTATTCTTTGACAGAAAAGGAAAGCAGGAATTTTTACTTGGCATAGGCTTTTTCCAGAAGAGCGCTCCAGAATTCGTTCTCCCGGAAGGATTTGGTGAACACCAGCCGGTTGTTGTAGGTGGGGATGCGGTCGTCAACAACCACATCGATCCACTCGCCGTAACGCCAGAACTGAGGACGGAAAAGATCAAAGTATTGTTATTGGGTGACACACACGGTGTAACAGTTGTATACAGTATAACTGCATACAGTAACATTTTTTTGAGTTGCAATTCACAATGGTTTGTATCCTTTTCTGTGCAAGATGTATGCAAATTGTAAGCAAAACAAATTAAATTCGTACTAACTTCGTGTTTAAATGAATATTCAAATAAATGAAAATTCCAACACACTGACACAAAAAACACAACTTGCTCCACCCCATTAAAAAAAACATCCCTGTGTGCAATATTGTTGCCATTAGTGCAAAGTACTGTATGCAGACAGTGCTGAAGTAGAACAACAACAGTTGTTGAGTTGATTATTGCAATGTACAAAAAAAAAAAAAAACTACCTGGAAATGGAAGATTCCGGCATAGTTTTCAGTGAAGCTCTGATCCCGAGGAATCACTCTGTAGAGAAGCTTCTCGTTCAAAGTCAGACAGGCGATGGCGGCGAGCAGCCAGCAGTCACCTATCAGCAGCAGATACAAACAGATGTGTTCCTAACATGTTTTTCTTTTCTTAATTGCTATAGGAGGCCATTCACAAAAGTCACAGTTAAACATGTCAATAAAGAACATTAATTTGGAAAAAGACTTTTGCAAAAGCAATAACCCCTGCTCTTGAAGAGAGATAAATATGAATGACAGTAAATTCTGACATGTGTGCCACTTATGTGCAGGTGTGATACATCATAATTTGCATTACCCAACTCTCCCTGACAGATGTCCGTCCTGCTGGCTGCATCCACAATGAATTGAGGGTTTTCACATATTTCCTGTCATGGAAAAGAAAGAAAGTGTCATTCATACCAGAATCGTAATAATTGTAGTCACGTGGAAGAAATGGAGGATTCTTTGAATACCGGAATTGTAGTTGACGCCCTCAGCAAATTCTATTTCAGCTCAAGTAAGCACGCCAAGCTGTCAATTATTCCAGGTCATTATTTGAAACTGAGATTATTTTGGTTCGTATTCAGACACAGTTAGGCAGTGAGAGATATTTAAATTGTGCAGGGATCGGCACTTTTTTATGACGGCCACTTTGTCTTTGCTTCTGTGTCGCTCCCAATGCATCCAAAATTTCACGAAACTCAACTTTTTATCCCTCATCATAGCACTTTTAAGGAATTTTGAAAACGTATAAAATATATAATGATTAGTCTTATACAGAAAAAAAACAATCGGAGGAAAACAAACACGAGTCAGTCTACTTTTGTTTCCGTTTTAAGCCTAGTTGGCTCACGCGGCGGAAAAACAAATACCAATCACGTGATCTAAACCCATCTACGGGACATTACTAAGGACAAAAGGTCCAAATTTGGTGCCCAGTTCAAGTTGTCGCGATGCACAGTCTAGCTGTGTGCATACCCGGAGTAGATATGAAATAGGATCTGTGTATGGCTTTAATATGCTCCAATTAGACAGTAAATCTGTGTTTGCAAATCTAAATATGACATCTGCTGTGACTGACAAGACTAGGGTGTAACTCCTGCAACCAAACCCCATCTGGGACCTCTGAACAGCATTTGTCACATATTCAGAGGCAAGCAGCTGCTATGGACTCTTGTGGTCACCACCTCTCAACTGCACATCTCTGTTATGGATGCCTGGTACCACTGACTGGAACTAATTAGCTGTATGCAGTGTGCAACGGTATCACATAACACACACACACACAAAAAAAAAAAAATAACTTCATGTTTTGAATATAGGACATACTCCGAGATAGGATTTCGATTTCTCCAATACCCAGTTGGGGCAGCCATGTGTAATTTAAGTGAAATAACACACTTTATTAGTGCTATTATTAGTCGTATCAAGGCACTTAAGAACATGTTTGTAGTGTTTATTAGCACTCTCACAGACCACAATATTCGATACACTTGCACAATCTAATAATATCCAGTGTAAAAAAAAATAAATTAAATACCGTACTGTTACAAAACAATATTACAGTATGTTTATTATTACAGCTCAGTTTATGCAGCTCAGAATGATGCAAACTAAGGCAATAATAATAAACATATTGTTAAATTAATCTAAATTTGATCATGTTTTTTTTTGAACAGGCAGATTGACTTTTTTTAAATTCAATATTCATATGTTCACTATCATTACATTGAGCAGAAGTACACCTAACAGTCATTTACGCTTGTCAAACATGCTCATGTTAAAAAATATTATCCATCATAAAATGGTATTGGTCATTTGTGACTGTACTCAGAAGTGTTGCACTACCAACTCACACCTATTTGCACTAAATTTAGAAACCTATAGGGCCAAACAATGATGTATTAAACGTGCACATGCTTTTTCTGCTGATATAATTGCATGACATGTGACATGAGAACCCGGACCCCCATGCAGATGGGTCATGTGTCACCATGACATCCTGAGTGATGAGAGAGCTTTCTCTCACCGAGGGTCGTTTCCACACAAACTTCATTGGGGGTTTCTGGTGGCTGTAGAAGAGTGAGGAGTCGCAGGCCGGGAAAAGAGGGTCCTCGAAGAGCACCTTCTTCTTCACATATTTGTCTCGCAGCTCCATAAAAGTCTTGAGACGCTTGGCATCCCTGACGGCCTCGTTCCTGCTAAGGATGGCCGAGTAGATGGAGTTGGCTCCGGCTAAGGGATGGCCTGCCTGGTCGTCGGGCACCTGCGATGCTTCCGTTTCTCGAAGCACTCGCACGTTTGTATCCTCCACCAGAGGCAGTTTGTGATCCAGGTCCTCCATATTCTTTCCACTCATTCCTATAGATAACAGCAAGAGGCGGGGGAGTTCAATCTCGAAATACTTCGCTGTCGTTGAGACAGTGCGTCAAAATCAGTCCAAGGAAGTGTCCAATGCAGTTCCGGCGATCACTTGTCGTTCAAGTTGTCAGCTGTAAATCGTGACACCCAAGTAAACTCTCGCACTCTTGGGCGCTAGACTTAAATATAGGTCCCTTACAAGGAGGGGAGGGGGATTTTGGTAGGCTCACTCTAAAAATACACATCAGGAGAAAGAGACATGGTTGACACAGCATTTCTGAAAAATCCATGAACCCCTTAATAACCATTCACACTCACATTTATACCTATGGAAAATTTAGAGTCTTCAATAAAGCTAACAAGTATATTTCTGGAACATGGGAGGAAGTGCACATATTACATAGCATCCTTATTATACATAGCATACAGTACATAGCATCCTTATTAGTTGAAAGGAATAATTTCAAAATCGATTTGTATCATAAAGACCTCCACCGATAAGAGTTTCCCTTCATTGTATGCTTTGCACTTGAAAGATAAATTAATCTAAAGTATGCTGTTTCATCAAAGAGCTGCATCTTCAGTGCACATTTTAAAAAGCAGTTCCAAACACACGGGTTGAGGCAAGCATTTCTAGATTTTCATTTGGTTTTATTTTGCTGTGATTTGATTAATTTGTGATTGTTCCATCATTAACTGTGAAAAGTTGGCGATTCCGTATGTGGTGCGTGTTCTCTCTGGAAAAAAATTGATTCATTCAAAAGATTATCAAATAAAATGGGAGGACGTTATATCTCTGGTTGCCAGATTTTGTAACAATGCTGTAAACTTGTGACGAGTCAGTTTAAAAACACAAAGAAAACACGTTGGATTGTTATACTATATAATAATACACCATATCAGGATTTTCAACAAAATCCTATCCTTCGGACGAGTCAGTTTAAAAACACAAAGAAAACACGTTGAATTGTTATACTACATAATACACCATATCAGGATATTCAACAAAATCCTATCCTTCTTGCAAGGAGGTTCAGAACTTGTGACATTGCAAAACATTTGTAAAATACTTCAGTGTTTTCCAAGTACTTAAATTGCGTAAAAGGGATACACCGTGAAAGATCTGGCAACCAGAGCCTTGTCGGGCGTAGAGTGAGCTTGAGCAGTGCAGTGTGCATCTGGAACTTGTCGCCATCACGTTTGGTTCTGTGTGAAAACTAGCTCTTTTTAGACGTTCAGCATGCCACGTTAATGGACTCATTTACGTGTCTCTGGGCTTTCCAATGAAACGTTACTATGTTAGGTGTCAGTAAATGTGTGTAACGGTGTAGTTGTGTCAACTGTGTGTCATTTCCAGCGTTGTCCGGACAGAATAATCTGGCGATTTGCAGCAAGGTTAACCCAAGGAGCGGTTGGCTGCTTCTGAACGCTAACGCGAGTTAGCTTGCAATTCCGCTCAGCATTTGAGCTGACTTAATCAGTGCAAATCGGACTCTTGTTACTAAACTTTGTCGTGGCTACTGTCACTGACGGTGCTCTCTAGCTAAGGAAGCTAGCCGCAACTTCGCCGAGGAACCCAGAAGATTTATTTCCCCTTCTATTTAGCTAACAAAGCTAAGAAAAAAAATCAAGCTTGGTACCGGAGAAGAAAGTCTGTTAAACTGGAGCGGACACCGTCACATTTCCGTCCTTTAACACGTATGTATTACATGTTATGCTTGGGTTACTCGTATTTTTCATTTTCTTAAATCGTGGTCTTTTCTTTATGGCGCTAATAGCATTATGCAAAGCCCCAGCCACCGCTTCGCTATCATTCACTCTGTGCAATTGTTGTTCGAGCTAATGATAAAATGATCGATGCGTAGGCCCGTCGCTGTACGGCTAATCGTCGGTGTTGCACGGCCGGCCGCTCCGGGTGACCAGCCGACATGTCTGAGGGCTCCGAGAGCAAGCAGGCCCCGGACACGGTCCAGGAAGCAAAGCCTGAGCCGATGGCCGCTGCGACCGCCGCCGGTCAAGCCGTGTCGTCAGTGTCTCCACCCGTGTCCGTGGTGAACCAGCCGGCCGCCACGGAGGACGAGGAGGAAGAAAGCGAGGACGAGTCTGAGATCTTGGAGGAGAGTCCGTGTGGACGCTGGCAGAAGCGCAGAGAGGAGGTCATTAGATAGTACAGCACATCCGCTCATTAACTATTTTTACTCACTCTCTGTACATAAGCAGAAGTATAGATCTGGGGGGTAAAACGCACAGACTCTGGTATGCATGAAGTGCAAAAAGATTTGTTTTCTACTGTCAATTATGCACAATATCTTTTTTTGGGGGGGGGGTTTAGTTCTGAGTCTATTTGGACAAAGTAAGCCAATGAAAGTAAGGAGTATTGGTACCTTCTGACTACCCACCTCTGTATTAGTTCTAACATTTGATTGTCCTCCTTGAAGGTGAATCAACGAAATGTCCCCGGCATCGATAACGCCTACTTGGCCATGGACACTGAGGAGGGAGTTGAGGTGGTGTGGAATGAAGTCATGTTCTCAGAAAGGAAAAACTTCAAGTTACAAGAGGTTGGTGAACTGCGAGCTATTACTTTTCTCGATGGTAAGACTTGTTTTGTCCCACAGTATCGTGATTGGGGATACATTCCATACCCACCTGCAAACGGTGAACATGCGTGAAATTGAGAGAACATATGAAAAGGAAAAAAACACTTTGAAAAATATTCAGAGGCATGCTTTATATTCTCTCTGTTCTGTGGGAACACCAAATAATAAAGCAAAATGTGTGACTGTGTTACTCTGAAGGCGCATCCTCCTCTTGCTGTTCTTGTAACTGTTTCAGCAGTCTTGAGTTATGATCTGTCAATGGCATTTGTTATTGCTTTGGCACCATCTGAAGAGCCCGGGTGTGTTTATGGACCAGGCGTGTGGTTTAAGCTGCAGGCACTTAGACTTCTTGTCCCTTACCTAATATGTTCTGTGTGGGATCCCAACTAATTGCCCCATCCTATTACATAATTGCCCCCGCAGTTGGTTATCAATTTAATGGCTACTTTTGAACACAACTGGACCTTTCACAGGCCACATAAAATAACATGATGGTTATGAACGTATTCATTGTCATTGTAATTCAATTACATCACCACAGCTGTTCCCTTGTGGTTTCTGAGAACATTTCCCTTCCTAGCCGGAGGGTGGATATTGGTACCGCCTCTTCGGTTCCTTACCACGATCCCAACAACAAAAAAAAACTGAAGGCCTTCAGCTACATTTGAATTTTAAGCTGCTTAAAAACAAGCGGTCAGACCTGTTGCCTGTGGCACAGTCGCGGAGAACATGCCGTTCCTCTCGAGTTGCACATATTTAAGAGTTGGGGGTTGCTCAGGTTTCAAACAAAATTGTTGTTTGTTTTTTAGTGCTGAAGTCTTTCCTTTTTCTCGACAGGAAAAAGTCAAGGCGGTGTTTGACAATTTAATCCAGCTGGAGCATTTGAACATCGTCAAGTTCCACAAGTACTGGGCCGATGTCAAAGAGAACAGAGCCCGGGTACGGCGACACCACTCACATGAGCATTCTTCTCTCGTGGCGCCTCGTCTTACGGCAGCCATGATGACTTGTCGTCGTCCTACCTCTTCCCGCTGCAGGTCATCTTCATCACGGAGTACATGTCCTCCGGAAGTCTCAAACAGTTTCTGAAGAAGACAAAGAAGAATCACAAGACCATGAATGAAAAGGTAAGTACATACAAGGCATGATTTAAAAAAAAAAAAAATCCGTAATAGGTCCCCAAGAAGAATCACAAGACCATGAATGAAAAGGTAAGTATATACAAGCCATGATTTGGAAAAAAAAAATCCGTAATAGGTCCCTGTTATTGTTACTTCACTGATTGTTGTGAATGTTTGTGTCAGGCTTGGAAGCGCTGGTGCACACAGATTCTGTCTGCTCTCAGGTGAGTCTCTGGGGTATCCCTTGTCAGCTGACACGTTCATGTCCGCGGTTGGCGGTGAACAATTATTTTGTTTTCACGCGGCAGCTACTTGCACTCATGCGAGCCTCCCATCATCCACGGCAACCTGACCTGCGACACCATCTTCATCCAGCACAACGGCCTCATCAAGATCGGCTCGGGTACGAGAAACAAAGTCACCGGCCGTCGGGCAGAATCTCGTCGCGTTCAAATCACGGAGCTCATCTTTTGCTTGGTTTCTTCCAGTGGCTCCAGACACGATTAACAACCACGTCAAAACATGTCGGGAAGAGCAGAAGAGCCTTCATTTCTTTGCTCCGGAATATGGAGGTTAAGAGCTTGCCTTTTATTTATTACGACTCTGTATTTGGTGAAAATCATAATTGAGCATACTGATCTGTTATCCCCTCCTCCCCAGCTGTTGCCAATGTCACCACTGCCGTGGATATTTACTCCTTTGGAATGTGCGCCTTAGAGGTGAGGATTACTTGACCACATTTGTGCTCCTACACTGACCATTTGTTAGTGTCAAGCATTTTGGGATGAGATTATCACCTAGGGATGAACCATTTCGAGTCTGTGATTGAACTCATTCGGGTTTCCACATGTCATTTCCCGTCCCTCTCGCAGATGGCGGTGTTAGAAATCCAGAGTAATGGAGATTCGTCGTATGTTTCCCAAGAAGCCATAAACAGTGCCATTCAGTCCCTCGAGGACCCCTTGCAACGGGTAAGCCGTTTTTCTGCAACGGGGTTGTTTGGGGAAAGACTGCCCCCTCAAGATGTCACCTTTTTTTCTCTTCCAGGAATTCATCCAGAAGTGTCTGGAGGTGGACCCGGACAAGCGTCCCACAGCCAGGGAGCTCCTGTTTCACCAGGCCTTGTTCGAGGTGCCGCTGCTCAAGCTGCTGGCCGCCCACTGCATCGTCAGCCACCAGCGTGAGTGGAGACACGGCCGTAGAGAGAGTTTCTCTGCAGCAAACGTGTACACGGGTGTCCTCACGTCGCCGTGTTTCCCTGTAGATATGATTCCAGAGAACGCATTAGAGGAGATGACGAAGAACATGGACCCCAACCTGGTGATTGTGGAGGGGAAGGAGGGCATTCAGATGAAGTGAGCGGCATTCGTCGTCGGTAGGTTGAAGACTTGAATTCAAACCGACTGAGCTTTTTTTTTTTCTTTTTCCCTCCCTCCTCAGGCTGTCCCAGTTTCCTGCCCTTGAGCTGGACAAGTTCCTGGAGGACGTCAGGTAGAATTTGCCATCAGGAAGTCAAAGTATCTGGCGACCGATATTTGAAGTTGTTGTTCTCGTGGGTGGCAGGAATGGGATCTATCCCTTGACGGCGTTTGGGATTCCATGTCCGCAACAACCTCAGCAGGAGGCGGTCAAGTCGCCCATCGTGCCGCCCTCTGTCAAAACACCCACCCCGGAACCTGCAGAACTCGAGACCAGGAAGGTGAGAACTCGCCACGCAGCTCATGCTCAGGAAGCCCTCGCTCGTCACCTCACGACGACGGCTGTCCCACAGGTGCTTCAGATGCAGTGCAACATTGAGCCCGTGGATGAAGGCGCCAAGCATCACGTGAGGCGCCTCGTCGCTGCGTCACACGCACACAAATACACACGCGGGTGATTTCAAGCTCTAAACATAGCGTCTCCCTCCATAGCTGACTTTACTGCTCAAACTCGAGGACAAACTCAACCGACACTTGAGCTGCGACCTGTTACCAAGTACGTTATGCGCTCGCAAACCAGATAGCTGGCCGGCCGTCTCTTGACGGACCTTATCGTGTGTTCTTTGGTTTAGACGAGAACGTGCAAGAGTTGGCTGTGGAGCTTGTTCAGCTCGGCTTCATCAGTGAGGTAAGCGACCTGATGCAGTTGGCATGCCGCTACTCACCCATCAGCTGGACTGACTGCGTGCTAACGTGCGCCCTCCTACCGCGTTGAGTTCCGGCTTCCACTTGAATAAACACTTCGGAGCTCAATGCCAACGTCCCCATTTTACCTTGTATGGAAACTCACACCGCCATATTTTGGAGTCTGCATCTTGAGCACCACGCACACCACCTGCAAGACACATAGTCCCCTCCTTTTAGATGCGTTGAACCACTCGGGACTATTTGAGGGTATAACCGAAGTGAATTCACCTTCCATCTGACGACATTTCCTTAACTGTGTGGTGACCTTTTGCGTCCAGGGCGATCAGCCTCGTCTCGCGTGCGTTCTCGAAGAGGCCTTCTCCAAGTTCTACAGCCGCAACGGTTCCCTCAACCCCGTGACGGTCTCCTCGTAGCAGAGGACCCCTCACCCCCCACCCAGCAGAACCCTCCTTCCACATCCCGGCTGCCGTCTCCCCCCCTCCTTGTACACAGAGGAGGAAAGCCTTGTTCTTGACTGCGCCTCCGCGCTGCAGTCTTTATGTTCTGGTCGGACAACGCTGCCACTAAGTGGTTCTCTCTCTTTTATTTTTTTTTTTGTTAATTATTTTGTTCTTCTTTCCCAACCAGTACAGCCATCAAGCCTCATCGCAACAATAAAAAAAAAATCACTCTGGCTTGTTTCTTTAACTTTAGTCATGAAATGTTTAACTGCGTAAAAGCAGTCTTTTTCCTTTCGTCAGTATTAAAACTGTATTTTTATCATTTTTACTGTTAAATAACTGTCTACCCCACCCTCCACATTGCGGAAGTGTTAAGTCTGCTTGTCGCCTCCTATTTAAACTTGATGGGCTGCTTTCCCGTCAAGCTCAAGACAATTGGAGAAAGCTTGTCGTTTGTACAAGTCGAAAATATCCCAACTATTTGTGTTTGACTGTAATTCACTTCCAGCACTGTTGTGGCCGTTGCTTGTTCTGAATGTAAGCTTCTATTCACTCCTATTTTCATGCAACTTTCAGAACTTAAAAAAAAAAACTTTAAACCTGCACATGCTCATAATGTATTAAGCATAATTCTTTCCAAATTTATTCCGGCCCAGATTGGAAAACGGTTCTCCAGTGCTGCTGTTTGAATTCACGCTGTTACTAGCTCCACAAGCTCCTGCCTTGTGATCAAGTCTGTGAAGTTGGCATTCATTTTACACTAGAGGCTGCTTTCCATCAATGTGAACATTTTATTTTTTTACACTCGTGTCTGTGTGCTTCGCTAGTCGACGAGAATTAACGCGAGCAAATCTCGGTCAAGTCTGTAAACTTATTTCCAATGTCTGTGGCTGTGAATAGTTGGCTTCTTCGAAAGCGGCACAGTTTGCACTTTTCTCTCCACTTATTTTGCAACTTTGAGTGAAAATATCCCGCAGCCCCCCAAAAACATGCAAAATTTGCGAAAAGGCCATCGTAGGGGATTCTTTGTGTTGCCTTTGCTGCGACCGTCTCACAGGGTGGATAAAGATTTGGAGTGTGCTCGACACTCATCGCTCTTTCTACTATCTGTTGGTTTGCCCTCTTTTTTTTCACTTCCTGAAAATTAAAAAAAAAATCATTAATCAGCAGTTACTTTGGTCCAGTGTGTTCTTTTGAAATCATTCATGGATATCCACATTTATCTGTAAATAGAAAACTGCTGTCTTATTTTCGAGGGAGAGCTGAGGATAATGCGCGGTTGTAAAATTGTTGCCAAGTGACGCCGGTTTTGGGGAAAACTGCGCTTCTTATTTTCGAGGGAGAGCTGAGGATAATGCGCGGTTTGTAAAATTGTTGCAAAGTGACGCCAGTTTGGGGGAAAACTGCGCTTTAAGTTTAATAACTTGCACTTTAATCTAAAACTAAACTACACACAATCTGTATTCCTCACGAATATTTCAAATGTAGTTGAAATAGGGGTGGGCATAATCCATTCGTTGGTCAGTTCATTAACACCGATATGCAAAACGAAGTGCACTAGCCACTGTTGAAATGATGCACGCAAATGAGACAAAGTTCAATCATTTATACAAAAAAAATTTGAATTCTCCATTCTTTCCTTATTTAAGAAAGGGTAGCCCTTGTACAAGTACTGTATTATACTCTTGGACGTACTTAACGTCACAATGTGTGCTCCGATACATTTTCATGCTGACAAAAAACACGTTGCCGTACAAATTGACAAAGAGGTGTAATAATCAGAAAAGTAAAGCCAGGCTAAAAAATAGTTTTGATATAAAACACCTTAGAAACACGCTCTAAATAAAAAGCTACCCCCCAATGTTGGCGACATCACAGCTCTCTGGAATGTCATCCAGCTGTTGGTTCAAATCTCCATTCTGTACAATTATGTGTATGACTAGAAAAGAAAAAGCAGAACTACAAAAACAGTACATAGCACTTCAGTTCAAACACAGCACTCGTTCACATTAACTTGCGTGTCTTTCTTCCCTGTGGAAAAATCACATTTATAGGCACGGTAATTCAGTTCGTGGACCACGTTTGGTCAGCGGACTCCAAACCAGGATGAGGCCTCGATTCAAACCCATTTGTGTCAATCATTCAAATAGTTGTCGCCACTTCAATACATAGACAAAACACACCGTTGCATACTAATTGTCTTAAAAAAGGTAAAATATTTTAATCAAAAACTGTTGTTTTCATTTTAGGTGGTATAAACCTGCTTGTCTATATAAAGTGTCCCAAATGTCACTATACGCTTCCTTTTACCCCCATTTTGTTTCAGGTATGAGCCATTAGAATTTGACAACCTCGCCTTTGCAATTTTGACATTGACATCGAAGTGACGTAGCAAAATTGCTGCATGGCGAGAAGTTTTTGTGTCCCTGGCTGCATTTCAATAGCAGTTTGAGAAGCTTTATTGCTCCAGTGCAATGTAAACAAAATTTGAAACACATGCTTTCCAGTGGACAGTATGTGAATAACATCTTTGAGTTGGCGCTATGGAGCATTGTGATTTGCATCAACTGCATATAATGAAGGTGAATTGGATGTTGACCAGCAGTTAATTCAGTGTTCATTCGAAAAGGTATCTTAATTCTGACAACATTCAAATTCATTGGAGATTAAAATTTTTAAAAAAGTCCAGCTAAACACAAAATAAATACACATTCATTTAAACGCAGCTGCCTTAGCCCCCTTATTTCAAATATACAATTTTGTTAAAAGTCAACACGTTTCTGCTTTGACAACATTTTTGTAAATTGATGCTTTCGAAATGCTGAATATTAAATATTTTTTTACATTCATTTACATGCCACGAATTAGTAAATTGTCACTGTACAGAAGATGCATCTCCGACACGCGATTATTTTTTTCACCCTTAAATTATGTAAAACAAGTGATATATTTTTTTAATTTGTGACATTATTAATTAACCATGCCACCCCCAAAAAACGTAAACAAATGACCACATTTGAATCACAGTTGCGTTCAAATCAAAGCGGAACGTTTGTCAGTGCACAGTTCCTGGTACGCTGATTACGCGGGAGGACAAGTCAACATGGAGGATTCGGAAGAAGCCGTTTTGTTTGGAGTGTTGGGAGGCAAATTCCTTTTCAAGAAGCTCCCAGACGGGGGCGTTAATAAACGCGTGGTTTTATGCATATTCTGCCAAAAAGAGTTTGCATACCACCGCAGCAGTTCAACCCTCCGCTACCATCTTAACGCCAAGCACCTTGCGCCCAGCACAGATGCCGCAACGGCAGTTGGCGGCGCGGGTCGTCGGCAAATCAAACAGCTCGATAACGAGACTGGCCTCGGGCCCAGAACAAGTCCGTCAACATCGGAAAAACTAGCAAACCCAATCGCCCTGTGGATCGCGCTGGACTGCAGACCGCTATCAGTGGTAGAAGATAAAGGACTCGAAAACGCGCTCAAGATTGCGACACGTGATCCAACTTTGAAACTGCCTTCCAGAGATACGATTTCAGCCATCATCCAACAACTCTATAACACGGAAAAACTAGCAAAAATGAATGCATTAGAAAAAGCTAAATTTGTGGCTCTGACTGGGGATCATTGGACCACCGTTCGTAATGGGAATTACATCGGCGTCACTGCACACATTACAGTTGTCACAGACGGAACATGGCATTTTCAGTCTTTTGCCCTGACTGTGCTTGAGACAGACAGCAGACACAATGCAGAAAACTGCACGGAACGGTTTCTCTCCGTGGCAGAGACGTGGGGAATTCACCAAAAGATCACCACCATTGGAACAGGCGCCACACGAACCACGATGGCTGCAGCAAGACATCTCCCGTTCCAACACAGTCCTTGTATTGCTCACATCTTGCAAAGAACCGTCACCGTTAGCCTTGCTGAATGTGGTTTTAATGGTGTCTTAGCAAAGTGTCACAAGATAGCGGGTCACTTTCAATATGGCGCTGAAAACATGGAGGAGGAACTACACCAGAAGCAATCAAGACTGGGCCAAGAAAATGAGGAACTCATACGGGATATTTCTACGAGATGGAATTCGACGCTTGATATGATCTCCTCTCTACTGAAGAATCAAGACGCTTTTGCTGCTTTACACAATCAGGAGCACAATCAAGACACATTAACTCCGACCGAGGTTCTTCAACTCCAAAGGCTTACGACTGTCCTTGAGCCATGCAGGTAAAGAAAACGATTTTCAACTCATTCGCTGCCCGACCCGTTCAAATGGATCTTTGACGGCTATCAATGACAGTGGATGAGTTGATAAGCGTTATTGTGATTGCTTCTTTGAAAAGCTCTCTTTGATAGCCATTTTGCAGATTAATATTGACTTTCCCGAACTGTCTTTTGCAGATTTGTGACTGAGCTCCTCGGAGGTGAAACCTATGTCCCCTGCTCAGTGGTTTTACCCGCTTTGTGCCACCTGCGCCACACCATGGAGGTCTCAGACAATGACTCCAACGACGTGGTGAAATTCAAGACTGCCTTCACGAAAGAGTTCACCCAACGTACGGCAACGCTCAACCTTGAATGGCTCAAGGTGGCCACCGTGCTTGACCCGCGTTTTAAGGATTTAAAGTATCTTGCGAGGGAAGAGCGGGAAGAGGTTTGGAGCCGCCTTGAGGCCCTACTGCAAGAACAGTGCAAAGGGACCATCATGGAGGAGCCAGCGACGAAAAAGAGGCTGCTTCTCTGTTCATTTGATTCAGACTCTGACTCAGATGAGGAAGAACGGTGGCGCAGGGCCCTGAATTTGTACAGAGCAGAATCCACCATCAGCGAGACAGACTGCCCATTCCAGTGGTGGTCCAGTCGAGCAGGGACCCACTCACAGCTGTCTGTCCTGGCCCGCAAGTATCTGAGTAGTCCTGCCACTTCGGTGCCATGTGAGAGGCTGTTCTCACTTGCGGGTCACATTGTCACAAAAAAGAGAGCTGCCTTGAGCTCGGAAAATGTAAACAGACTTGTTTGTCTTAGCAACTGGCTGAACGAGAGAGAGAATAAGTAGGTATGGAGGGATTGTGAGGCCAGTGGGTTTGCAGGTTTTTGCACTCACATGTTAAAAAAAAAAGTTATGGCTTCCTGTATACGACGCTGGGCAGGATGCGAGGTAACGCAGTGAAGGGCAGGGGGGGACGGTCCTGCAATGACAATTTAACGTTCAATTTCTATTCAATTTTGGCCTAGGATATTTTCTGTTTCTACTATTTTGTATTGAAATGCGATTAAATGTGTTTTTACAGTCAATATTCATGTCTTCTTGTCCATCAACATCGATATAATTTAAACATTTTGCTTTTTGGGACACATTTTATATGATTAAAATGCAATTAATCAAGTATAAATAATTACAAAGCCTCTAATTAGACTTTTTTAAATCAAGTCCCACCCCAAGATTTTTATATATCTATATGTATAGCTTAAGAAATTCCGCAAGATGGCGACAGTGAACTTCACCAACATCTGGCCACGATCAGTTCATGACCTAGTCGTGAATCTCTTATGTTTTGTGCTTGCATTTTCCATCGAGTGACTGCTCCAAAAAAAACAAGCAGATGAATTAATTGAATTAAAAGTATGAATAACATGAGCTGACTTACATGCATGGACCGAATTAGACGCCTAGGTCCAGGTACCACTGTTTTGGAATCGCACCGTTGACAGATGAGCTTCAGTGAAGTAAACGTGGAGCAGGATGTCACTTTAGCACCAGTAGCGCAGTCCCAAGGCATGCTGTCGTGTGGAGGTCGCTTGGTGTCCGCTTCACGTTGGAAGCAGAAAACACGGGCGTCGGCAGACACTGTCTCCTCACGCGGTGGTTGGCGAGTGGGGGGGGAGTCTACTTCTTCAGACACTGGTACATGAGGGCGCGTGGGTTGAGCATGTAGCGCTCTGAGCTGAGCAGCTTGGTGAGGTATTGAGGCACAGGGGGCCGGGGGGCCACGTAGGACACGGCGGGGCTCACCGCCATCACCTCGGCGATCTTCTGCTTCATGCCGCTGATTTCCTTGTCCTGCCTCAGCAGCTTGTCTGGCAGACCAACACACCAAGAACAAATGCACGGTCATTCATTCATCTAATCGTGGCCAAATAGTCCAAATGTATCATTACAGTTTACATTCCGTCACTGTTGGCTACGTCAGCCACATCAACACGTGGCTGTTCGATAAAAAACCACAAGAGGGTGCTGTTTAGACACGGAAAAACCATCGAGAATTTCAATGAGCAGCATGGTGCAGTTAGTGGCGAGTCCACGGCTCACATTTAGGAGATCTGGGTTCAAATCTCCATGAGAACATCTCCTGGTGGAGTTTGCATGTTCTCTGTTTTTTATGAGTTTTTTACAGGCAGTCCAGCGTTTCCTCTCACATTGCACAATAGTCCAGTTCACAAGCTCCTCGAATGAGGATGTGCGCCATAAAAAAAAAATAAAAAAAAATTTAAAAAAATGGATGGATGGATTTGAATGCGAGTGCCCAAATGAGAAACAATGTAGAACCTTGAGCGATCTCCAGCTGTCTGCGAGCGTCCCCCAGAGCTGAGAACAGATCCAGCTTGATGCGCGTCTCAGCACTCAGGTTGTACTCCAGATGCTGAGCCTTGTCCTGAAGGGCCGACAGGGTGGACAGCAACATGTCCGTGTCCTTTTCCACAGCGCGGTATTTCCCTAAAGCCTGAAAAAGTTAAAATTCCAAATTAGATAGCGGTGCCGTGTTTGTTTGCTTTTATTTGCTTTTTACATCATACCAATGTAATGTTATGCTGTATTTGACAAAATGTCAATGAATACCTCCACGTCGCTCTCTAAATCGAGCACGCGACTCTCTTTGATTTGATACTGAAGCTGCAGTTGTTTGTACTCCGTCTCCAGATCTTTAACTCTTTTCCTGAACATTTGGCTTTCGCTGTTTTCTTGCCTGCTGCGAGACAAAGAGAAACCGGTCGTGGGACTTATTTACATCTCATGTTAGAAGTACAATATATCCGACCTCTAACGTGAGGCGAAAATAAATGTACGGCGGTCGCGTTTGGAACCTGGCGGTGACGGCCCGGGTCGCGCCAGCTGCCTCGTCGGGTCTGTGCGCCAGAAGCTCGGCCACCTGCCTCTCCAGCGAGAGTCTTGCCTCCGTCTCCGCCCGTGTCTTCTTCTCCAGGATGGCGCTGGTCTGCTTGTCCCGCTGCTTGGTTTTGCTCAAGCATATGATCCTACAATTGGGGGGGAATGAGGTCATAATATCACCACAAATTAGATACCGGATCAAAAAAGGTCCACTCACTTGCTCTGCAGCAGCATGTTGGACTGTCTCAGCAAGGCCACTTCGGGCCTGAGGCTCCTCTCGCTGTTGGTCAGGTTGCAGATGTGACTCCTCAGCTCCTGCTCGCCGTGTCGGCTCACCTGCAGCTCGGCCCTCAGTTTCCTCAGCTCCTGCTCCAGCCTGAGCGGGACAGTGAGCCGAGTGATAAAAGGACACATGCGCTTTGTGAATGGGAATACTTCAGTATCCCACCTGCTCAGCTGCTCAGCCTGTTGATTCTGAGCCACCGTAGCACTTTTGTCCGCTCCGTCCCGGTTCGGGCTGACCGTTTTCCCGCCGGACCGTTGTTTCTTCTCCATCCTGCCAGCAGTTGGCGAAGGCGTGGCCGGGTTAGCTCGCCGGACTCTGGGTGACGAGTTCTTCACCACACGTGCGGCTTTGCCGGCCTGTTCCTCCTGAGGTAGTTTTTCTGGTGTTGTGGAGGATTCCGGTCCCGGTGACCCATTGCGGTGCGCCTCTCTGGACTCACTGGAGCTGCCTTTGGACAACAATGGCTTCCGGTTGGATTCAACCGAACGGACTTCCTGTGTGGCCTTCTCGGCCGCTCGCTCGTCACTACGGATCTGGAGGCAGTCTATTGTGTGGGACTCGTCTTGAGGGAGAACAGCACCGTTCTGATACTGGTACTGACTGGACTCAGACTTTGACTTCCATTTGGAGGCTGGAAAAACCAAAACAAAGTCTATTAGTCATATTGTACAGTTTTTCACTTATTTTTTTGTAATGTTTGATTTGTTTTAATGGGTTCTTTGGATATTTCTGTCTTTTGACCGCTTGTTGCCTGCTCATAATGTATTTTGGGCTATATTCAAATATTTATTTATTCACAGATTTTTTTTTTGGGGGGGGGGGACGAAAGTATCCCATGTATTGACTGAAAAACTCACTTATGTGCTCAAGCTAAAGCCCTGTCTAATATAAAAGCACTGCTTTGGTGCCATATTGTGGCATCTTGGTGCCAAGAAACTAAGTTGAAGTGAGATGAGGAGAGTCAGTGAAGAATTCCGGCTTTATAAAGATAGTAACATTGCACTGACTATTCATCTACATCATAAACATTCCGCTCATGTCATTTGTGACTTACGGCCATTGTCGGCCACCATCTTGGGGTAAAGCGGCAGGCCCGGCGGGAGCGAGTGCTGCAGCAGGTGCATGTGGAAGTCATTGTCACTCTGGACCGCTTTCTGGATGCGCAGTTTGAAGATGTTGGTGAAGTAGCAGGTGGCGTCAAAGCCAAGATAGACGACCGGGTATCCGATGCTGAATCACAGACACACACAGTGAGAGAAACGAAAAGGTTTATTCAGTGACGAGTTGTGCATCCGATTCCTGGGCCTTTAGTGGGGACTTAATCCGCATTGTACCACCACTCTCATATCGCAATTATACACACCATCAATTCAATATGAAAACTATTTTTGGAAAAACACAATTGAACAGCTTGCAACGGCGGCCAGTACATCCTCTGGACCAGTGTAGAAATTATATTAAGTATGACAAAACATTTCAATTTAAAAAAAATGTATTGCTGAGATCAGTTTTGGGTGAATCCAACATACCAGTGAGCAGCAAAAAGATGAGAAAGATTGGCATGCGAGGTTTTGAGGTCTTTGAGTCGAAGCGAAGCCTCCGTGTACACAAGAAGGATCCACAAAGACACCGTGGAGATGCAGATCCCCTTCTCTGAGGAGACGAGGCAAAACAAAAAAAATAATTGGTGAAATTTTTTTTTTCTTTTAGATTTTTTTTTAAAACGTCGACACGCTCACCTGTGTGCCAAATATAATTTAATACGACGTAGGTGCTGGCCACAAAGAAGAGCCAGTGCAGAGGAACAAAAATCAAACAAAAGATGTCAAGTGTGAAGGCGGCGCACACAAAAACAACGCAAATAACCTGCAAGCACACAAATTATGTTGTTAATAAAATGAATTTGATCCATGTCACAAGTTAAGCACGCTTGGCATTGACAAGGCATTGTTTCAAATGTACACTTCCCATTTTTTCCCCCTTTGCTGCAATCCAGATGATTAAACCCATGACTTTCCCACAGCACAATGCAGATCGTCACAAGTTAAGCACGCTTGGCATTGACAAGGCATTTTTTCAAATGTACACTTCCGATTTTTTTCCCCCCTTTGCTGCAATCCAGATTATTAAACCCATGACTTTCCCACAGCACAATGTAGATCTATCCAATTCCAACAAATTGTGCATCCTCACCAGCCCATGGCAGTGGAAGGTTGTGTACACGCTCCCAAAGAAGAGCCAGCATGGCCACAGGTATTCGAGACGAAATTCCAGAAGGAAATCTGCCAGCAGTACCAACATCCAAATGGCCATAAACTTCAGGAACGTGTACGCACTGCAAAGCAATCAATGAATACATCAATGGGTAAAGAAAAATCGAACGATAATCACATATTGTATGCGAGCCATCGCAAATCAGTCAATAGACAAGAATGCAAAACCAAAGTGTTTAATGTAGCGCATATTTGATTTTTCTTCAACATGCCAACATCCTCTGAATTGAAGCCACTTGACCAACAATGGCCGTCTTGATTTTGTTTTATGAGGCCGCCACAAAGGCCAGAAGAAGAGCCGTGGTTGCCTCCCTTTGTTCTGCTCATCCATAGGCTGCTGTTGCCACATCGGCCCTTCTTTGTTTGGTAACCATGGCGATATTTCATCTGGAGGAGATTGAGAACGTGAGGGAGGGAGAGAGAGAGAGCCACAGCATCCTCCCGCACATACTTTCAATGCCAATTGTTTTCAAGCGCGACTGTTTCATTTGTTTTTAATTTCTATTAAAAATCATTCGGGAGCACACAGGTAATGCATGCTAAAAAAAAAAAAGATAAAAATCCAGGATAAGAAGTTGCTCCCGCCAAAAATATAGGAGGATAAGCACAATTCACCTTGGAACATTCAAATGATAATTAGCACGTTCTCCCTCAGAAAAGATGCTTTGAATTTAACCAACAAAGATACTACAAATTACCCCAAAAAGTATGTTAGTTGTAACACCAAGCAGTTTGTTTTCCCAATCACAAAAAAAAAAAAAAAAAACTGTGTGGAACTATTGGCCATTTCTTTTGTCAAGTTAATCAAAGGTAGAAGTTGCTCTACAAAAGAAAACAAAATGCACCATTCACTTACGAAACATTGCCCTTAATTTGGATATTTTAAAACCTAGCGAGCTGCGAATTATATCTATCGATAGTCATTTTATATTTTTATCTTTTTTAATTATGTAGTCATCGTTGGCTTGTCACGTTTTTTACACAAAATTATAATTGGTGTGCGTCGGCCACCAAATCAGTGACATTCCAAGCAAAGTAACCCATTTTGAAGAAAAAAAACGGAGACTCCAACCGTGTCAAGATCAAATGGCAGAAAACGAGTGGCAAGAGAAGCAGTCGGCTGGTAACTTAATGCAGCTTCCTTGCCCTTCTCTGAGTCAGCCCGTGTGAACAATGAGGTGCCACGCACGCACGCACCCACGCACGCATAACAAAAACAACAACAAGGCAGAGTGACGGTGACGTGATGCATGCAGACAGGTGAGTGGAGTGCCACTGGCATGCACACAAAGACGCAGACGGGCAGCAGCACAACAAAAGCAGCCACCAGCGGGCGGGCAGGCAGCCTGGCTGGCTGTCTACCTTTCAGACAGCCGCTCGCTTATTTTCAATTTCTTCATCTTTCGGAGCCTGCTCGCCTCCACGTAGCGTTTCTTCATGGTATCTTTTTCTTCTTCGTTCTCCCTCTCCCCGTCGCCCTTTGTCTCCCACCGCGACGGAAGAGGAAGAGGAAGATGAAGAGGGAAGGGCTGCTTGCTGCGCGATGAAGAGGATGTTCACGCCAACCTGTGATGAGGACGGTGATGGCGAGGATGGTGATGGTGGTGGTGGTGGTGATGTCTGGGAACAAAAATAGGGTACCAGTGAGCGGCGGCGCGCATGCGCAGTGGACGGCGCACCTCCAAGCGCGGAAGGCAAACGCGTCGTCTTGAAAATAGATGATCGCGGAGTGACTAAATCAAGATGTCACTTGAGATGTATTGTTGGGCGAGGCCCCTTCCAGAATTGGACGACATATTTTGTCCAGCCCCAATGAAATTTCAAAATAAATGGACAAAATTTGATCTCAGGGAACTGCCATTTTGTCTGCTACTGTCACTTGCTGTCCGTTGAAAATGCCAACACAGTACCGAAGGGCTCATGTAACGACCGTCACGGTTTGGAACAAGTTCGAAAGTGAAGTGACCAACAATCGAATGGTCGGGTGGTACAAATATTACTCCATGCAAAAAGGAGAACCTTCCAATTTCAGGACAGCCATTTCTGCAGCAAGCCAACAATCAGGCCTGTACGGTAATGCGGCCCACCTGCAGCTGTCAACACAAACCATTACAAAATAAATAAACATGCAAGGAATAAAACTTCGGGCATTAAAAAAAATAAAAATAAAAAATGGGACAGCACAGTGGTGACCGGTTAGCAGGTCTGCCTCACAGTGCAGAGCAGCAGAGTTCGATTCCGGCTCCAGCTTTCCTTTGTGGAATTTCTATGCTCTCCCCGTGCATGTGTGAGTTTTCTCCGGGTACTCCACATAACCAGTTAAGGAGCCAAGCTTTAGTAACCTTAAAAAAAAGATTTGATTTATTGTTTTGACAATGGTTGTTACAATAGTGTGGCAGGCATGAAATAATCTCTATCGCATCTACGTGACAACGCCATTGCTTAACGGAGGATATCAAGGATGAGGAAAAGGAACCGACGCTTCCCTTCACTCATAGAGGGAATGAAGGACATCCTGCTTTCGAGAACAATAGATGAAGGAAGCCCTACCTGCCTCTTTTGGCTCATGATCCAGGTGGTGTTCAGGGGGCAGGTGAAAATACAGAACCGAAAATGGAGGGGGAAAAAAAAAATAATCATGAGGGGTTGCTGAATAACTGCAGAGTAAATGTCATTTAAATCGTGTAATATTTTGCAGCAACTGCTTTTTTGCTGCCCAGGAGATAAATCCATCAGGGCTCATTTGCTTTAAAGGAGACGTCTTATGGAACATGAACTGTTTGTATCCAAATAAATAATAAAGGTGAAATTAAATGCCGTGTATAATTGAAATGCTTTGGACCTATTTCTGGAAATGTTTCTGTGTAGGAGCCCTTTTAAATATTATCAAAATGTGATGTAACACCAAGTGTTTGCGTAGATTAGTGTTAGCTTCTGATCAGAGAGCGCTTAAAATCATCAAGGTCATTTCACAGGTGGCACACTGCAGGGAAAACTCCCCCAGATGCCCTTGAGTCTATGTGTTTAAGCTCACGTGGCCGCGTGGAGTCGCAGATATAAATCCAACGACGGCCCGCAGAGGGTGTCTGTCCAGGATTTAGCAATGAACGCCTTCCTTTTTACCTTCCTGTGCGCCTCGGGCCTCTGCGCCGCCCTTCATGTGTCAGCCAGCTTGGGGGAGGAAGTGGAGATCGTGCCCGTAAGTGCTACGAAACTCAAAAGTCAATCATGTCAGATGCATTTTGGTGTATTCAATGCTACAAGCCTTCCTCTCCCATTTCGGATCGACCTACCTGAAGGAAAGTGAGTTGACTTATCACTCAGTCGCTTCTTTTCCAGGCACCGCAGACAAACCGTATCATCATTTAACGCTACTTGGTTTTAGGCACCGTGCTGACCTCGGCCTCGGAGCAGAATGAGATCGTGAACAAGCATAACGACCTGAGGAGAAACGTCAAACCTACTGCTAGCAACATGCTGAAAATGGTAAAGAACATCCATACCTCGATAAAAGGCACCGAATCCAAAGTGTATGTGTCGCTCCCTCCACAGAGTTGGAACAAAGAAGCGGCGGCCAACGCTCAGAGGTGGGCCAACACCTGCTCCATGAACCACAGCCCAGACAGCTCCAGGGTGATCAGTAGTAAGTTGCACGTTAGCCAGCATCCACATATGCCATCCAAAGCGAGCACTCCCATTTTTTTTTCCTGCAGGGGATGATGGAAAAATTGCAATGTGAAAAGAAATGTTCCCTTCAGTTTGTTTGTTTGTTTTTTCTTCCCTTGAATGTACCTGATTTTGAGATGGTAAAATCTCAAAAGCATCTTCTGGTGATATTGACTCTACTTTGGAATCATTTAATCATCTCAACTCTGCAAACGAGAAGGACCAAAGGGTTACTTTTGGGCTGGAAAACAATCAAGTCGTCCTTGTTTGTGTGTCGCAGCGAGTGGCTGCGGCGAGAACTTGTATATGGCCAGCTACAAAAACAGTTGGAGCAATGCCATCCAGTCATGGTATGACGAGGTGAATGACTGGCGCTACGGAGTGGGCTCGATCAACGGAAGAGTTGTTGGACATTTTACGCAGGTCGAGATGAACCCGTCACTTCATTAACAATTATTTTTTTTACATGTTTTTGATCAACAGAATAAAATATTCTTCCCTTTCCAGATCGTTTGGTACCGCTCCAACCAGATTGGCTGCGCTATGGCCTACTGTCCCAACTCCCGCTACAAATATTTCTACGTCTGCCACTACTGCCCGCCGTAAGTGCACAAAACACCCCTAACCCATGAAAGAACACACATTTGATCCATAGTAATTATAACCGTAATAACCAAAAATAACAGTTTCCTTATACGACCATGAAATAGTAACTCCAAGGTATCGTTTACCTGCGCGCATGTGTGGGTCGGTAGCCAGTGAGTGAGAGTTTTAATGCAATAAATATTTGATGTTGTGGCCTCCATTTTAGAGGAAATTACCAGTACACTCACCCCTACAAGTCCGGATCTCCCTGTGCTGACTGCCCCAATGCCTGCGAGAACAAACTGTGCAGTAAGTCGAATCAGTCTTTGCTCTTCCAATGAATTCTCGACCACGGCGCAGTAATTAATATGCGATTGCTCTGAGCGATCGCCAGGTGCGCTCCTGAAAACGATCCAAATATAATCAACTGGTTTGGGAGAACAATTAAATGCTCTTCCACTAGATGGCAGAAGTTAATCTATGTGTCCAGCCATTTCACACGATGTACATCTGTGAGTAAATTAAGAGGAGATCATGACGGTTCCTCCTATTAACATATCAACACATTACGGTGTCATCCCACTAACAGCCAACCCCTGTCCGTACACTGACAAGTACAGCAACTGTCCTGAGCTGAAGAAACAGTACGGCTGCAATAACAGCAACGTCGCCTCTTGGTGTCCCGCCTCCTGCAAGTGCTCTTCTCAGATTATCTAAATGACTCTGACTGAAATGTGGCATTGAATTATAAAAAAAAATAAAAATAAAAGTCTTGCAACTTGCATTTAAAGTCATTGTTGTGCGTCTTAATGATTCATTTAGATTTTTTTCGAAAGCCATTCAAGTACGTCATGCTAGTATTTCATCGAGCGGTATCCTGGCTGGTCCGTTACGTTACTCATAAACCATCCATGTGGCCCGTTCCCGGTTGTCACGACAACAACACATTTTTACTCCCCCCGACAAGCCCGCGTATGATCGCCGACATTTTTGAAGCTCCTCAGTATCCAATTGTCATATCAAGTGCGAGGCCCAAACAAAGTGCCGAAGGATAAACACAATTTGAAAGTGAATTATCCAGACACCGAGTGAAAAGGTGACTGATAATTTCACACCACCACCGGGCGCCGAGTATGTTTTCATTCTCCACATGAATCAAGTCAAAGACTTCCTATTGCATGCGCCGCTATTGTGTGGCAATGAGCTTCTTTTCCATGTGATAATACGCCGCTTTCACTCAAAACAAACACTCGCGGTCCAATTTCTGCTGTTAACTTGGAATCCCCACGCGCGGGGCCACATGCTGAAGTGAACAAAGTTAACAAAGTACATTTTCAGGTATCTGCACTTCAGTAGATATTTTTATGGCTTTTTAAATTGCCCTTCTACATCTAGCACCGGGATGGGACAGGACATCACTTGACGAGTGACAGTCACAAAGAAAACCGCCGAAACGTTAACGCTCTGAGAAAACTGAGGGGACAGCTAAGAGGATTTCGACAAGACCCGAGTGACTGACTGACTGTGGTGAGGACAAAGTCAAGCAGGCTGAGAGCAGTTGGAAAGACGAGGGGAGCACCTGAAGTAGGCGGAGTTACAAAGGGAGATAAGGGGGCTGAGTCTTTCCTCTGCCCAGTGCGTCCAGTGATAGCGGATGTCCTCCTTCTTGGCGGCGAGCGATAAGGCCGATCGTGCCATTCCGGGAGCCTTATCACTTTCAGCAGTGAGCGGACGACGGTTGGTGCCAAGGCCACGGGATGCGATGGACTTCGTGGCATCGCTTTGTCCTCCTCGCGCCGCCGTACATCATCTGTGCCTCGTAGGTGACGGAAAAAATGACAAGCTATCATTGCAAGTAATTGGGAACATTTAAGAGCGGTTGTCATTTGAGAGACAAGCGAGATTTTTTGGGTGGGGGCGGGGGGGGATAAAACTTAGGAAGACAGACGCAAATCAGTTTGAACCATCAGTATGTCCAGACTGAAGACATGTTCATTTAGTCTGGTGTGTTATCGCTCTCTGGATCAGAAACAGGATGTCGGGTGTGTGTGGAATTGGGGGTGGGAGGGGTTTAGAGGACAGTTGTCTCCATTTAAAAAAAAGAGTACGAAGCTCAGCACAGCAGACTATTTGATATCAACGGCAAGGCAATCTTTACTGCCTTCCAGAAAATTAGCTATCGGGTACTTTTGCTCGAGTGCACAATTAGCGACGCCTGTTGATCTTCAAGTTAGAGCGAGAGCATCCAAGTCGTTTCTTGGCGCTTATTCAAAGGGATTCAAGAAGAAACTAGTAGAGCAGAAAAGTCATCACCACATGTATAATACGCAACCTTTCTAAACAATAGGACACGAACATTTCTGACATATCGTTTTGCGGGGGACTCAAGTATGAGAACGACTTCGACGGCCGTGCCACGTTACTGTCTTGCGTCGGGCGCGTGTGCGCCTCATGCAGCAGGTGCCGCCTGCTTGTCGCCACCTGCCAGCCACGTTTTGCGGCGAGGTAAAGATCAAACGCGCTTCTGACGAAAGCGGAACGTGGCGGGCGTGGGGCTTCCTTCCTTTACTTGGGAGTCCGACAAGATGCGGGGCAACAACATTTGCCTCTTAGGCTGTCAACACACGCATTGGGGGCTTTGAAGCAAAAGCAACGTCACATGCCGCAGCATTGACAGATCAAGTTCATTGATAAGGAGGAAAAGACCACTCTGGTCACATCGGATGTCTGCATCGAAAAAGGTAGACGCAGTTGAACGAGTCATGTCAGCCATCAGCCGGGCCAGTGTTTTGTTTTGTCCCCCCTGCCCCCCTCCCTTCTTCCACATGCCAATGCTATCCTCACTGGAAATGTACATTTAAACAAACAAATTGTACGAGAGGGGCCACAGCCGAAAGCAAAGGAAATGGTTAAAGTGGGTGTAAGCCAAACACAATGTACGCATTTGTGTATAATCAAGATGTACTTAGGTTTAAAAAAAAAAAAAAAAAAGACATCTTAATCAGTGCACATGATAAACACCGATGCCTATTCGTAGTGACGCTTGTGCCTAGCATATTATGAGAAGTGTCCCGGCTGGTCCCTCCATAATAAAGACCACTCGGTATGTGATTCTGCGTTGCCTTGACAACGAAAGATATGTTTTCTCGATTACATCCAAATGATTATGAAGTTATGTCAGTGTAAAATGATGACATACTGTTGCTTTAAACACAGACGCCAGACAGTTATTGTGATGCTGTGCGCCGCAATTCATGTTGGGGCCTTGCCCTCTCTCAATGGTGCCTGGATTCTCAGTCAAGTGGGACTGTTGCCTATGAACATTTTTTTTTTGTCTTTTTTGGCAGTACTTAAAAAGACAAAAGGAAAAAAAGGGGGGGGGCAGGTTTAACAACAATCATGACTGGCTTGTAAGAAAGCTTGATTGCTACCGAAAACCTTGCCCGGTTTGCAATGACTTTGATTTTGAAAAGATCTGCATTTCTTCAAAGGTGACTTTGCCTTCCTGAAATAAACATGCCCCCCCCCAAAAAAAAAAAAAAAACACAATAGGAGGCTATATGAAGCAAGACAAGGAAACCCTGCCTACCCTTTTATGACTTTTTAATGGACGCTTTCCAGCATTTGACAATAGCGGATGCTGCTACGTATATGATCTATTCAACTGTATGCAGTCATAATGAAACCTCATCCCGCTGAGAAAATAGCCAAAAACCTTTATACGTAAAACTCTACATCTATAATTGTTTCGTTCGAAAAGGGCTTTTAGAGTATATTTGGATCACCCATTAGGTTCCACGTCCTGAGAAAAGCCGAATGGCGAGAGATCAAACATGGTTTCCACACACCAGGAATTTTATACTGTCCATCCGGATAATAATAACGTTTGCCTGACATAAATAAAAATGTTCTCCCCATTTTTTTTAATCCCCTTTTCTACTCTGCCAACATGTCTCGGCTCACCGATCTTTCCGCATCCTGTGTATTGGAATCCCACTCCCCACACTATTGGACTCAGGATGTTTTTTTGATGTTCCTATGTCTATGGGAAGGGTTGGGGGCCCCGCAATCATTTTAGTTTTTAATAGGATGCAGTGATAACGTGGCAGGTTGATTGCCACATGGAGCCAAACGAGGAAAGGGTGCGGCGAAGGGGGCCTCAATTAGGGGCCGTCGAAAGAATGCCAAGCGAGATAAAGCAATTACATGTCGCTGCGGCGAGGAAGGCTCTGCGTTAAATGTCAGGGTGGACTGCGGAGGTAGCCTGTGTGAGTAAAAAAGAAAAACCGGTGCTGTTTGAAGGCTCCGCTTGTGCAACTCCTGTTCATGCAACATTCACAACAATCAAAATGGCACCGGCATGACATTAGGATCTCGACCCTCTGACATGTCAACGCCCACCTTCAGCGGTTGCGTTTGGTCACTGAATGCCGATGAATAAAATGTCAGCTTAAAAAAAATAGGAGAGGATCTTATCATACATTTCGGGCTTGCAATGGCCTGAGACCAGCGCTCGGCTCGTTTTATCTTCCAAATTGAGGAAACTAGAAAGTAAAGCAACGACTTATCTGTGTGCATGGGCAAACAGAAGAAGGTCCCACGTCGCTGCAAATTAAGACCTCCCCGTCCTGCCCGCCTCCTCCACAGCTGGCCTGTCTCACACACACACAAACACACACTAAATGGGCCGCGAACAGTAGGGTTGAAATGGCTTTGTAGCACCAACAGGCAGGAACCGGCTGTTGTAATCAACGTATTACGTAATTGTAATCAAAGCACACTACAGTGGGACTAGAAAGTATTGAAGGCTGGACAACCTCCAATTTATTCGTACAAATTTATTTCTCACACACGATTAATGGATAGCGATTCAACCGTTGCCATCAAAGTCCTTTAGAAACTCTACAGACAATGGGTTGGCCAAAGTAACATGAAACATTTTTAACTGCCATTCAAGTGCGAGATAACGGTAAAAAATCTTCGTGGAGGTGGGTTAGACCAAGTGTAATTTCGCAGACATGTGCAAGCTAGTTGGAAAAAAAAAAGTGGTTTGCGCCAACGTGGGTGTGAACACAGCCGACGCCATTTGCGGAAAATAAAAAGTGAAACTGGCAACATTATCTTATGCTCTAACTGACACTTCGCAAACAAAACAAATCTTGGTCTGGAACACTTTGAAGTTCTGACTCTGAGCAGCATTTCAATTCGACCTTCTCTAGTAGCATTGCTGAAATTTCCCAGTCTCCTGGAATGCAGCATCGCGACCTTGTCCATTAACATTCTTTCCGGAGTGGTTAAGTTATGCAACATTTTATATTTATATTGCAAACAAGCGGGAGATAACCGGACAGTGTCCATAGCATAAACGGCGGCTGTAGCATGATGAGAGCTTGCGATTGTTCTTGATTACTGACATCTAACATGCTGATTAGCCGCCAGTGGAGTCTTTCCTCTTGACTCCAAGTTTGCTTATCAGGATGGGCAAGTGTTCCCCTCGGCTCCTGACACAGGAAACGTGTTTTGGAGTACAGTATATGTGCAGGGTGGGGGCCGGGGGGTGTAAAAGAGGAGTTTCATAATTGCTATCATTTGTATTCCAGCTGGCGCTCGCTTGGTACAAAACAACCGGTGGTCTTATTTTTCGATTTGTAGGAATTAACTTCATAAGCACACAAGAAAACAAATACTTCTTTTGTGTCCTTAAGTAGTGACATTGAAGAACGTGAACCACGGAACATTAAAGACAACGGCAAAAAATTTGGAGAAGGAAGATATTCCCCATTCGCAGCATTAACAGAAATTTTTTATGTTGTCGACTCCAATATTGAGTCGCGACGAAAACGTTTGTGTCGTGTGTCAGCCTAAAAATTCTGTCTCATCTGGTCCGGGGTCACTTTTTAGAAAACTATGCTGTTGGGGGTTTTATAAACAGGCCGTGATGTCACAACCAAAACAGGAAGTGGGCCAGGAGACAGTCGTCGCTGCTGTTGGTGCATGTAACGCTTATCAGGCTTATCCGCTGGCAGCGTTTCTTTACAAAGTGACATCAGCCACGACTGGCCTCGGCCTGGCGTGTACAGGGGGACCTCGGTCGAAAACAGGTGTGGTCGCGTATCGCTGAATTTAATGCCAAAATTAAATCAGGTTGTGCAATGTGCTTAATGAGGTCAGCTCTTACTACCAAGCTGCATGCCAAATCACGGTTGGGCGTAACGTGTGAATTGGACTGCTTCCACATCTGATGTGACCCCTGACAAGATTTCCAACTTGAAAGTTTAAACACTGACGAAAACAATCGGTTGTTTTTTAAGGAAGTTGCTCGCATGTGTGCTTTGAAAACGGCTACGTTGGTTTGCATTGGAACGGTGGAGTGCTGGCATGTCTGATAAGATATATTTGCAACAACGCCACAGGAAATTTGTGTCACAGAGTAAGCGGCGTAAAGAGATTCAAGGACACGGCTCTTAAATCATTCATGGTGGGACGGGCTCTCTAAAAAAAACACAAACGGAGGACCAATCACTGTGGCCATCCACTTCATCCTTGCCAATCACGCCATGTTTTTGAGGTTCAATTAAAAAAAATAAAAATAAATAATGCAACATAGTATACCACAAAACAGGGTCACAGGAATTAATTTATGCAATTTTAGAAAGAGGACCATTTACGTTGTTGTTGTCAATTGAGTGCGATCCAATCAAACGCATGAAAAACAAGCAGCGTGTCAACTGCCACGGTCAAGGACGAATGACCGTGCTCAGCGGAGCGTAAATCCTGCCGTTCAAGCTTGCGTGCCAAATATCAGAGAAAAATATTCACGTGTGCATTCAAGGCATAATATGCGTTTCTGTTATCTCTCAACATGTGGAAGTCATTCCCCCCACACCACTCAAACGTGTTCAGAAAAACGCTCCAAAACAAACAGAAATGCGTTGTTGGCATTGATTAACTGCTCCGCTTATTCATGAAAGGTCTCCAAGGCCCCAAAAAGAGAGACCCCCTCCACTTGGGCTAATTTTGGCCTGCCGTTTCCCCCCCCCCAAGCCCACTGTGGGAGCTGTGGATCAGAACCTCGGGGCCCAATCAGAGCTGTCAGCAATGGAAAAGTGGGAAAAGGAAACACAGGCAGTATTTCATGCCTATGATGGCTACACAAAATTGTAATGAGCTATATTAATAAATGCAAACGCTGAGAAGCTAGCGGATAAGAAGTAGGTGTTAAGTGTAATCCCTACACTTTTTTTTTTTTTTTTGGCTCTGTCACGTCAGTCAACTAGAGAGGAAACCCATCCCTGAAAATGAATGGGGGTGGGTGTGGGGGGGTGGCAAGAAACAGGGGTGGGTGTTCATCATCCAGGAGGCCCGAGACCTCTGCTCCGTCATTGGTCACACCGAAATCGCACATCAGTTTAAAAGCAGACGCCACTTTCTTCCCTCCCTTCACTCAGTCAGTCAGTCACAAAGGCCTGTTGTGCGCACGCGCGTTTGTGCGTGTATGTGTGAGCACGTTCCTGTGTGTGTGTGTGTCTGTGCGAGCGCCACAGAAAGACAACCGAGTGGGACTTGGGATGCCTGCGTACGCCACCAACATGAGACTCAAGTTCCCCATCGTGGCCTTGGCTTTAGAGGTTATCACCATCATCCTGTTTGCAGTCTTTGTGGTTTACGATGACGGTAAAGGTCACGGCCACGACGGCCACATCAACGACACGGGCCACCAGGACCCGCCGATGATGCTCTATCCCAGTAAGTGTAAATAGTGCGACTGGTTTGCTGAGGGATGCTCCGATGCGGCGCATCTATGACGAAAAAGGGGAAAAGTCGTGACTACCGGGAGTGGGGGGTTATGTGTCTTTCTGCGGGCCTTTAAAGGCCAAAACATTGAATATAAAAGTTGGGTTGGCTGTTACGAGACTTACTAAACTTGAAGCAAATTTTCTGCGGACGGTTTTAAGTGAATGTTATCGCTTGTCTTTTCCCAATTTTTTTTTTTTTTTTTTTTTACATTTTGGATCTTATCCAGTCCGGTTTTTGATTGGAAAAATGTGAACTCTATTTATCACTGTGATGGACGACAGAAATAGAGGCTGTTTGTTGCAGTGCAGATCTAATAAGTGCAATAAGAGGAGTCACAGGGTCGCACTCCCTTTGGTCCAATCGAATCTTAGTCACCAAAGCACTTCTGCAAGATCAAGTGTTGGGTTGCATACTGTCATGGAGAAATGTATCCATCCGGTTTCTGATTCGTTTATTTTCAAGAGGGTCGCGGGCGTGCTGGAGCCTATCCCAGTCGTTTTCGGGCAGCAGGCCGGGGACACCCTGAACTGGTTGCCAGCCAATCGCAGGGCACACATAGACGAGCAACTATCCACGTTCATGCTCACACCTCGGGACAATTTAGAGTGTTGAATTAACCTGCCGTGTATGTTTGTTGGAATGTGGGAGGAAACCAGAGTACCCGGAGAAAACCCACGCAGGCCCGGGGAGAACATGCAAACTCCACACAGGGAGGCCAGAGCCGGAATCGAACACCGCACTGCAAGGCTGGCACGCTAACCAGTCGACCACCATGCCGCCCCGGAGAAATTATTTGAAACCTTTCTACGGATGATGCGCACTCCATTTGCAGCTTTGCGCCGGAGTTGGTGCACGCTCACAGTTGGGCGTGGCAGGTGTGAAACACAGAGATAAGCTCAGTGCAACAGCTGCCACTTCAAATGGGAAGCGTTCGCATGAGTTTATTGAATTTGTAGCATTGTTCTTGCTTTAAATGTTACAATTTTGATGAGAGAGATGATGACTCACCTATCGGTGGTCCTTATTGAATGTTGTTCACATTTCAGTGAATTTAGATTGTATGCACGGATACAGTAGAAGGAAAACGTGCAAAAAAAAGCTATGTCCATACCGCCCGTTATGTCTGCTGCTACCGCGCATCAGCCATGTCATACTTTCTGTGCACGACAAATACCCATGAGGAAAAACAAATGACACTTTGTAAGGTGCAAAATGATTTCAAGCATCCTTCCCGACATTCATGTTGCTTGATAGTCGTCGCCAAGTGGGAGCATCTCTACTGGTGAGCGTTACCTAACGTCTGGGCGTGACGCCAGACACTGTGGCTTCCTCCCAATTCTCGCGCCTCAAATTCAGTTGCGCCGCTCAAACTATGTTGTGACCCAAAAGGGGGTTTTGCCTTTTCATAAAGCATCATTTCAGTTGTAACGTAAACAATAAGTAATATTCTATGGGCAGCTACGATGATCACCGACATAGTGATTTAACATGCACTCGACATATTTAGGGTCAATTTAGCAGAGCTTATCTTAAAAAACTAATAATAAATAAAAAATAAAAACGATTTAAAGAGGTCAGACTGTAGTTTAAAAATGGTCTTTCAACACAATCATCATACGGCCCATGAGACGACACCGGCGGCCATTGGATCGGTTATAGTAAAAGGAAATCACATCTATTGTCTTTCTAGCCTGATGTTATTTCCATGGATGGAGCTCATCAACATGAAGCTAAAGGTTCCAATTTCCCGTCTTTGAGGGAACAGTCATCATCAACAATGACCTTGCTTACTTGAGATGGGCGTAGCATTGTTGTTTTCAATCTTCAAAGTCTTCACTTGGCCAAAAATACCTTCTCCTCCCATACTAAACCTATTCGAGTCATATGCTCTTCATAGAAGCCGAACAAGGCCGCTAACTCGGTCGGAAGAGCGCAAGCTTTTTCTAATGCATTGAGAGTGTGATTGGATTGCTTTTTCAAGCCAACGGGTCACGGCTGACAAAACAGCTCCCGTGTAAGGAAATGACTCCTGAGATCCCCACCGGCGCCCAATGAATTATTTCAAGCGCTCAAATGAGTGTGCAGGAAATTAATAGCGTGAGGTTCGTTTTTGAATTGAACACGAGAGACGAAAGCGTTCCGTCTGATCCAATATTGCCGCCGCCGCCACCACCGAGCGGTTATGCGCGGGGACTTGCGTGACCAAGTACTTACCCGCCTCCCTTCCTGTGTGTCTCCAGTGTTCCAGGATGTTCACGTTATGATCTTCATCGGTTTTGGCTTCTTGATGACCTTCCTGAAGAGATACGGCTTCAGCAGCGTAGGCATCAACCTGTTACTGGCCGCTTTCGGCCTGCAGTGGGGCCTCCTCATGCAGGGCATTTGGCACCTGGACGACGGCAAAATTAAGATCAGCATCTTCAAGTAAGGCCGGCGCCATTTTAGAGTTCTTTTTATGATCCGATCGTTTGTTTTCAAATCTTTCAATGGCCTCGCCCCACCTGTCTGAGCTCCTCTGCCCCTGTACATGCACATGCACTTTTATGTACAGCAGTGGTGGTTTTAAAGTGCTCTATAAATACAGTTGACTTGAATAATCTGTTTTCCTAACAACTGGTGTTCTCACCTTGTAGAATCATCAACGCGGACTTCAGCACGGCCACAGTCCTGATCTCCTTTGGGGCAGTTCTTGGTAAAACCAGTCCTGTACAGTTGCTCATCATGACCATTCTCGAGATCACCATCTTCTCCATCAATGAGCATCTGGCGGCAGAAATCATGGGGGTGAGTTCACCGGCCAAGCTCCAACCACCAGAGGAATACGATCCTCCTTTGATTTGTACCCGAGTAAATAGATAAGGCCGAGAAAATCCAGGGCCGACTCATGGGCGAGTTTGTGGAGACTCCACTTTGCACAGCAATGAAATAATTCTCGTCTCTTTCCAGGCTTATGATGTCGGGGCCTCCATGATCATCCACGCCTACGGAGCCTATTTCGGTTTGGCCGTGGCTCGAGTACTTTACAGACCTGGTCTGAGGAACGGGCACGAGAATGACGGCTCCGTTTACCACTCTGATCTGTTTGCTATGATCGGTAAAAAGACAAGTTCCTACGATTGAAAGTCATTTGTCAATTTACTCCGAGTAGCCCTGACTGCAGAGCGCACTTGGAGGCGGTGCTCAACGTGGGGTGGAAGGCGCTTCGATTTCCTCGTGGTCGGGGTCAAACGTTGAGGACCACCCCACGTTCAGACGGGCCTCGAACCGCGCTCTGCAGCCGGGTTCTACTCATTGTGCTACAAGTTGGAGCTGCAACTTTCCAAAGCCTGCTTATTATTTTACGCCACCTAGGGGACACAAATGTCCCCGCAGCTTCTACACTTATTTTGGATGTGCTGTACGCTAAAAGGCCCCATTCTAGCAACCTAAACCAATAATTTACATACTGTCAACATTTGACTTTTACATGAGCTGCAACTGCCGCCCCTTACATTTGGAAATTTGCGAAGAAATAAGATGAAGTCCATGAGTTTCGATTGCATCCTTTAACAGGGACGGTGTTCCTCTGGATGTTCTGGCCCAGTTTTAACTCTGCCATTGCCGACCCGGGTTTCACCCAACTCACTGCGGTGATCAACACGTACCTCTCCCTGGCCGCCTGCGTCCTCTCGGCCTACGCCATCTCCAGCCTGGTGGAGCACAAAGGAAAATTGGACATGGTAAGATCAACTTTTATGGCACTGCAATGTGAATTCGACTTCAGTGGAGTACACGTTTGACCCGTTCTGTCATCACATTTTCACTGTACAGGTGCACATTCAGAACGCCACCCTGGCCGGTGGCGTCGCCGTGGGAACGTGCGCCGACATGAACATCGGGCCCTTCGGGGCGATGCTCATCGGTTTAGTGGCGGGCATCATTTCCACACTGGGCTTCAAGTACCTGACTGTGAGTTAGGAAATGACCACCGATTAATACACAGCGCATACATACAACATTAATATTCAAATGATGTTTTCTGTTCTCTCTCCGCAGCCTGTTTTGGCATCTAATCTGGGCATCCAGGATACCTGCGGTGTACACAATCTGCACGGCATGCCGGGTATCCTTGGAGGCTTGGCTGGTATCGTGGCTGTGGCTTTGGGAAAAAAGGATGGGTAAGGTTCAGTCATGCAAGCCGCCAAATGTCATTTTCTTTCGGTTGTGCTTGATAAAATTCCGACTGTTCGCCTTTAGAGGGAAAGCTACCATGCAAGCTGCTGCCTTGGCTTCGTCCCTTGGGTTTGCTTTGGTCGGTGGGGCTATCACAGGTGGGTGGAGATTAGTGTAAAAGGGCCTTTTCCAATTCTGACTCATCAAGTTACTCGAAAAGCGCAAGACCCATGGTGACCAAAAATGTGTTTCCCCGATTTTTCAGGTTTAATAATGAAGTTGCCTATCTGGGGGCAACCTCCTGACCAGAACTGCTTCGATGACTCTATTTACTGGGAGGTAAGAAATGCTACTATACTTCAGAGATGATGGCAGAGAGTAAATATTTCACGTGATTAAACATGAAATTCAGGACCATTCTTCTTCTTCTTCTTATTATTATTTTCCAGGTCCCTGCGGAAGAAGAAGAGAATGAGGAGAGCTTGGCTCACGCAGATCACTCGAAGAACAAAGCAGATGTTTAAAAATGTAGAAAAAAAAGTGCAAAGGGGAATCGTATTGTTCCATAATGCTCTTAAATGCAGTTTGGTTTGGGTTGAGACATTTAAAAAAAAAAAAAAAAAAAACCCAAACAAGTAGAGCTCTGTGGATAGCACAGCATAATTAAACAAAGTACAGTCAAATGCCCATCTATTATGAAAGCACATTTGATCAAGATTAACCTTAAGGGTTGTTTTTACTTTTTGACACTGAAATAATCAACAGTTCACAAGTGAATTTTCACTCAGCACTGGAACACGGCAACGCCTGTAAGCTTTTTTTTAAATCTACTTTAATAAATTTACTAGCATGTTTTTTTAAAAACTATTTTTACATATTAGAATAACACGTATTTTTTTGTTTTTTTCTTTCAAACATTGTCATTTTTCACAAGTAAAACTTTGGGGAAAGACAGGGACAAAACAGGGCTTCACTTGACCTCATCACCCTTACCTTTTGACCTTCAATGTTCCTGTGATGAACCAACGTGTGTGTGTGTGTGTGTGTGTGTGTGTGTGTGTACACTGTGGCTCATTTTGTTACTATTTTTTATTACCTAAGTTGTATTCTTCTATGTACATACATGTTCACACGTGTGTGTGTGTGTGTGTGTGTGTGTGTACACACTGTGGCTCATTTTGTTACTATTTTTATTACATAAGTTGTATTCTTCTATGTACATACAAGTTCACATATTGATGAATTGACATGGTCAGTTTGGTTGTAGCCCTGCAGTGTAAAAAGAATCAGTCCACATTTTCTATTTTACCAGATGATGACAGAGGGCAAAAGTTACAGATTTCCATATGAAATGCATCATGCCACCATTCTTTGAATCAAATGATTTTGTGTGTATGTGTGTGTGTTACAAAAAAGGGCTGTGGGTGTTATCAAACTGACTACATTAGATAGTAATCAATTCAACTTTTTTGCATAGTTGCGTGATACTTTGAACAATGACAAGCATCCATTTTTTTGGAATTTGTGCTTCTTGTATTTGTATAATGTACTAACTCTGCCATAATAAATGTTTTGTACATTATTATAAAAATGTGTTTGGGTTGTGACGTCATTATGATCAACTATCAATCCATCTTGGATGGTGGAGTGTATCCCGACTGACTGGGTGAGAGGTGGAGCACAGCATTCGCCAGTGTCAAACTAGTTTTCATCGGGGGCCACATAATAGTTCCGGTTTCCCTGGGCGTAAGTTGAAAGGATGAATCCGTATCCTACAAATGTGTAGCAGTAAAAATAAACTAACTAAATAAAAAACGAAGTTGTTTTTCTTCTCTCTTCACTTCCTTGTTGTGAAGGAAGCTCGCAACGGTGCATTCTGGGATACAAAATGTCTCCTGTGGCTGTTAGCTACTGCTAACCTGCGGACCATCGCCGCGAATTAATCCAGACGTATACACGCTATAGCGTTGTCGAGGTGTCTTCGATAAAAATCGTATTGCATTGTTGCCATGGTGAGTACCGAATGCCGTCTTCTGTCAAACGCATTGCGTGCGTAAGAAATGCAAATGAGGGGTTGTATTTGGTTAGTGACACGGTCCGGGTCTCATCATTTGCTGCAGGAAGAACCGCTAAATGCAATCTTTTCATCATTTGTTCATCTATTTGTGATTCCGCTGGCTATCTCCTGGTTATACCGGTTGAGAGAGCTCCATCGAATTGGGTGGTGGTTAGGTCACGCTGCAAGGATGTTCCCGTTAAATTTTGGTAACAGTCCATAACTTGATGACGCCATAGAATATTCTAATGTAATATCTTCTATGACTCAGGTGGTGTATTGTCCCATTTATGCATTTGGTGAAAATTATAAGAGTAGGACTATATAGCATCTTGAATTATTCTATGTCGTGATTTAATAAAAGAAGACAAAGCATTTTAAATGGACGAATGGGATGAGGGCATGGAAATGCTATTTGCATTCTTTCAGTCATAGGGAAATTTAAATTCAAGGAGTTTATCGATCACGTCAAAAGCGTACATTGTTGTCACAGCTAATCATATCAAATGGATGATTGATGTGTGAGCTCTTAATCCAATTCCTTTTCCTATTGTGCCGAATAAAACATTTAACAAAAATGTACACATTTATCACTCTCAAAGTCTTTGTTTACCTTTCAAACAGTCCTTTTCTCCATATTTTACAGATTTGTCTCAATAATCCATATTCTTCTTTCTTTCCAGTCAACAAAAGCGGAGTGCAGAGTGCCCAGTTCAAGCTCCAGGGCGGATGACAAGAGCAGAGGCAAGGCTGCAATCAATCAACCAATCAATCAATAAACAAACAAAATAAGATATGTTACACACACATTTGTCATGACGAAGGAATCAGAATAATCAAGTATGGTAAAAGTTAGACGAACAAGGTCATTTGTCACCTGTAGTTGGTGTCACGTGAGTTCTAAAAAGATCCCATCACAAAATATACAATAAGGACTTAAGTAGAATTACTGGGATTTATACTCTACATGCGGTGCGTTTACATGGCATACTCTTATTTATGTGTACATTGTTTACCAGTGTGGGCATCCAGTCCTGATCTCAACTGAGTAGGAATATTTGGCTGTTCGCCTACCAGAGCACGTTGACTCCAATATTCTCTTTACGCAGGTAGAGAAAAAAAGAAGCGTAAACGCAGCCGTAGTAGATCTTCCTCTTCCTCGTCGTCGTCCTCCAGTTCGTCGTCGGGTTCATCCTCAGCGTCGTCCTCTTCTTCAGCGGGTTCGTCACACTCATCCAGCAGCCGGAGTAGCTCCAGAAGCAGCGGTGAGTTTAATTCGCAAGCTTTGATTTGATAGTTCTCTCGCTAAACGCGGTCGCCGATTTCTTTCCAGACTCCAGAAGTAAGTCCAGAAAGCAATCAAAGAAAAGGAAAAGTGACAAACCCAAAAAGGTATTTATCTCTTTTGTGGTGGTTGTTCATGAATTGTCAAGTAACCATTGCAAAACTTTTCATATGTTGTCATTTTTCATGTGCAGCAGAAAGGGAAGAAAGAGAAGCGGCATAAGCATAAAAAGGAAAAGAAAGCCAAAAGCAGGGAAGAAAACTCCGGACCTGTTCAGATATCCAAGGTTGTTTATCCACGTTGTTTTGACTGTGTTGTGAGAGAGTTAAAAAGATCATCAAAATAGATTGCGTTATACGCTGCTCCCAAAATTAGACTGAAAGTGACACAGAAAATGCAGCAAGACGCGCAAAACGTACCGAAACATTGAGCAGTTGGACGTGCGCATCCAAATCTCACTCCAATTGGAATACCCCTCGCCTTCCTGCGTAGTTTACTTCCGTCTTGAAGGAAACGGGCGCCTGGTGTCAGATCTCATCGCTCGTTCTTGTCCTCAGTACTTGAAGGAAAAGAAGAAAGGCAGGAAGTACAGCATGATTTCAGGGAAGAAGATCAAGATGAAAGTCAAGAAGTCAAAAAAGGACAAACAGGTATGTCAATCTCTTCAACAGCCGTTTTGCTATTCGCTCTCCGATCACGTTGAATCTATTTCTACCACAGCGAGACAAAAATCGAGCCGAACTTCTGGAGTTCTTGAACTCTACCTTGTGATTCCCCGAATGGGCACAGCAGCCGACCTCAGGAAACTACAAGCAAGCTGTCCAGGGGAAGAAATGTAAATAAAGGTTTATGTCAAACCAGGTTGCGGCACACCTTCAAGTGGGGTACACACATACCCATGTTTAACATCTGAACCAATTATTTAGATGAGTGGAAAAAAAAAAAACCAAAACACAACTCTCAAGCTTTAAATCAAATGTCTGTCGTAGTACCAAGACTGACCTGTAAGAGGCACCACGGTGCAGATGAAGAAGTTGAAAGAGATTTCGTAGAAGAAATAGAAGAGGCTAGGCTGTAATCTTATGTTGAAATTAAATTTCAGCCGTAGTACCAAGACTGACCTGAATGAGGCGCCTCATTGCAGATGAAGAAAGAAATGTCATAGAAGAAGCGAGGCTAACTGTTAGCTTAACTTGGAACTAAATTTCTGTTGCAAACTTCTCGTTTTCAGTTTTATTGTGGTGAATAAATTGTGCACACACACACCGCAATCCAACTAAAGCAAAAAAAAAAAAAAAGCGAGAATTCGTGTTGACTTTGTAAAAGAAATCTAAATGTAGTGCCAATTCTTGGTATGTGTGTACCCCCGCTTGAAGGGGACAAGACGCAGCACAGTGAGGTGGTGCTATGACTGAATTCAGACCAAGTTGGCGAGCGGGCTCATGGGACATGTTTGCCGCTTATATGGATCGTTATGAACTTAAGGTGCACCTGCACAATGTCATTGGAATCCACGACCGCCCAAAATCTGCTCTGCAATGGTGAAAATCCTCAGTTTTAATTCGCACTGTCAGAGAATATTCATTTAAGTTTCTTTTTTATGGTTTGCAGTGCAGGTGTGCCAAATAAAGTGGCCATTGGCTGTCTACGGTATGTCAATAACAGTTTATTCGGCTATTGCTACTTTTTATTTAGGCTCCATTTGACCGTCGTCATTCGTCTGTATGGATACAACCATTTTTATTGTGACTCACATACTTGAAACCCCTCAGTAACGTCGACATTTTTTTTCCCCAGACGCATCCTGTCAATAAATTTGTCAAACAAAATAGCCTCTTGTCGTTTTCAAACCCGTTCACCGCATTCATGTACTTGAAACCCCTCAGTAACGTCGACATTTTTTTTTCCCCAGACGCATCCTGTCAAAAAATTTGTCAAACAAAATAGCCCCTTTGTCGTTTTCAAACCCGTTCACCGCATTCATAGAGCTGTGTGTCACAATAAAGCAATCAAATGTTTTATCGCTTTCTTGGGAAGGGGTAGGCATCCTCAGGTGATGGAGGGGGGGGGGGATTATTTCCTGCTTAAACATAAAGAATACGCATTTTGTGCGTTTATTCACAATATTTGGGATCAGAACTTGACAAAATTGTCTGCTGACATCGAGTTGGCGAATTATAAAAATGTGAAGGAATGAGTGGTTTTCTTACCAGGCGTTTTATTGGAATAAAAGAAGTTAACTGGAAATGGAGGATATCAATTGCAAGCCTGAAATATTTATCTTAAGGTGACATGCATAGAAACTAAGGAATGAGTGGTTTTCTTACCAGGCGTTTTATTGTAATAAAAGAAGTTAACTGGAAATGTAGGATATCAATTGCAAGCCTAAAATATTTATCTGAAGGTGACATGCATAAAAACTAAAAAAAACAAAAACAAAAAAACATCACATGGCATAGAAAATACTCTCGTGTGTGTGTGTGTTAGATACATGCATGTGCCTTTAAGAGGTGAGGCTTGATAGCTTGGCACGTGACATCGTTGAATCTGCGTGAGTGTCTTGTGTGAGCTGCGGTTGATAGCAGCTTCTGCGCGAGTGTGCGTTTTGTGAAAGAAAAAAAAAAGTCCGATTCCCCACTAAAAACCGATGACTGAAGTCTGACTTGAGTCACGTCAGATGACCCAAGTCTGCCATCTCCACATCTTGGTCCTTCATTGTACCTTTAGACAAGTTTACTGCTGCTTGTTCCTTTGTATCTGAAGTCCGGCATGCTCCACACCCTCTCCTCCCTCTCGCTCCCTCTTTCCACATCTTCCGACACTGTCTTCAGGTCACTCAAACGGCCCCCCTCGCCCGAGATCAGGCCTGCCGCGCTCCCAAATGGGTTGATCTTGATGCGGGACCTGAAGTTCACAAGGGACATGCTCTTGGCGCGTTTATTGCTCCACTGGCGGGCGAGCCGCTGGGACTCCTGCTCCTCCTTCAGTTGCTCCACAGCCTCCAGGAGGACCGAACGGAAGAGGCCCGACACTTCGTGCACCTCTGGCTCGCTAGCTCGAATCGTGTCACGGAACCTGTGCACAACCAAGAGGAGAGACCTGTTATTTTGTGTCAGACGCCATTTAATTTTTAGCACCTCGCTAGCGCGAGCACTAACGAGGCACCTGAGACCTCAGCGGCGTGGGAACAGATGCGCAAACAAATTCAGGGTGTGCAAAAACACACAAGTTCCCCTTGGGAAAAATAGGGAGGGAGGTGAATCATAAACCCGTTTCTCCTATTGTAGTTTTGAATTGTAATATCAGTATTCACCACTAGATGGTAGACATTGCTTAGTTGTGCTCCAACCAGTTTTTTTCATCAGAAAGATCCTCACTAATCGGAAGCAGTTTACATAGTTGGTCTAGAGACAGAATTACCAGGAAGAGACCACCAGCGACTTATATATTTGGTTAATGGGGGGGACGTCAATAGTTATTCAGAGGCGTGCTCTTACTTGAGTATGACCAGTCCACAGCAAGACGGCGGCACCTTGGAGCAGAGGTCCTCCAAGCCCAACCTCTCCCCGGTGCTGATGTTGTAGGACGAGCGCGGCACGCTGGCCAACCAGCTGTAGTCCACCCCGGTCTTGAGGCGCCGGTACTCGCTTTCCCTCTCTCTCTGCTGCCTCTCCGCCTCTTTCAGCTGCCAGCTCAGCTCCACCATCAGCGTGTCGGCGACCACGTCGGCCGGCTCCCTGTGTGGGATGCGCCGGTGAGGCTCGTTCCAGCTGAACCAGGAGGCCATGGCGCGGGTCCTCCTCAACCGGATCCCCGAACTCTGTGTATCATGATGAATTCAAAAGCATGACATGACCACCAGGCAGCAGATGAACAGAGTTTCATTGCAATTACTGTACGTGACTCAGTAATATTATGGTAGTCATTCTTTGTAGAGGATAAAGAGTATATGCCTGTATTGTTATATTGTATGCCTAGATGCTATTCATTACATAATCTGTGGCATTTCTCAGTATGTGTTAGCATTAAGATAGCTTAATGGCAAAATTACATACAAAACATGTAATTCTCATAGTTTGATGTTTAGTTTGACAGTCAAGATTTTTTTTTTAAAGATTTGTTCACTATCTATCATGCTACAACTGTGAAGTAATCTGAGGTCACTGCTACAATACAGCAGTAGCATCCATTTTTTGCTCTCAAATCAAACCAAAAAAAAAATAAAAAATGGACTAAAGGGAATTATTGTGGTAACCAAAATATGACAAACCTAGCAATTTAGAACACGCGCTCGCACACACATGTATACACAAGCACACACACACGCGCAAGGTGGCCACCTTGTTTTGTAACCGTCCTCTCTTTAATCTGGAGTTAATCCGTTCACACGATAAATCCAACTCCAAAACATTCCACATAAAATGTGTTTGGTTTACTCCATTCTATTTATACAAATCGATATTAGGTGGGGTTTTTTTTTCACTCCACAAGAAGGACACATATAGATATGAGTGAATGATCCCGATTCAACCAATGAATATTTGACTGTTATTCCCACAATCACATGACATATAGATGGAAGGCAGCCCTTTGAGCAATTTAAATCTTTCGAATAGCGTCAAATTTATTTTTAAGTGGTTAAATTTTCTGCATGCAGAATTAATTTCATCAATTAAAAAAGGAAACTGTTTCTTACCTCTTGAGTTCTGTGGAAAGTTTTTTTTTTTTAAGATGACCCTCCTCAAACCACAATTAAAAAATAAAAATTGTGAGCGAAAGCCTCAGTCCGATGTTGTGAAAAGCGCAGCAGGCACGTTATGGATCCACTCTCTCCATTATCTTCATCTCTGTGTATCCCTCCTCCTCCTCCTCTTCCTCCTCTTCCTCTTTCTCCCTGGAGCCTCCGTTGGCTTGCCTTCACTTGTTGCACTAGGTCGGGGGCTCCCGGATCTCCAGCGGGAGATTGAGGCCCCTGATGATGAAGTGCTTATTTCCCTTGATTCCCCCCCCCCCTCCTGAAATTCTCTGTTGCTATAGTAACTGGCCTAAGCCTATTTGTCCACAACAACCTCCATCAGCTGAGAGGGGAGCGATGAAGAGGCAGATAAAGGGGACAAAGAGATTTCAAAGAGGGAGTCCAATTCAAAAGGATGTTGTAGCGCTTGATCAAACATGTGGACGAGGTCGTGCGTGTGCCAATGACCCTCCTCCGGATAATGTCTTTCTCTGACCCGGAGAGGCCCGCGTTATGAGATTGCTCGACGATGCAGCAACATCGCAGCTTTAGTTTGGTGTGGGTGGTGTAAGCGCACACTCAACACTGCGGTACGAACTGTGAACTCTGTTGAATCACACCACAATTTGCAGTAGTCTCAATGGTATTGGGGGAAAAAAAAAGAATTAAAAACAGGCTATTTTTGAAAGAGCTGTTCATGCACATTACTTGTGCTGCTAACAGTTTTCCCCCCCACATACTTGAAACTACAGCATTCTAACTTCAGATCGGAAGGGAAGTAGGTTGCTCGATTTTCTAGATAAGTGAATAAAATTCGACAATAAATCTGACCCAAAATAACAAAAAATACGCAGTGTTGCTGGCAGGCATATAGTCCACAGAAGAGCAAAATTATACCTATGGTAAGATAACCATGTGAAAAGTCTAATCAAAGGATGAATTCTCCCAGCAGTCATTCCCAAACAAGGCGATGTCTCCTCAGCTTGGAGGTAACAGATGGGAAAGTAAGCTGCTCCCAGGAAACCCGACATGAGCGGCCCTAATCCTTTAAAGTGATTCCCTCAAACGGCCACAATGTGCTCCACTTGGCCTTCCTTCAGTTAACACTTCTAAAGGGACGCACTTACCGTGGCATTCATTATTAGAGGCTCTGACTGATCCAAGCTGCGTATCAAGGTCAGAGAATATGTATTATTTGAATAATAAGAATGAAAAGACACATACATCTTTAAAAACAGAGTGCAGAAAGTGCTAGGTATCAAGAAGGGATGTTTTGTGAGGGGAGGCCTTTTTACAAATCCATTTTTCCTCCCATCAAACGACTTAGTACTGAATAAGAGACTTTACTGTGCGATTACCCAAACCTTCCACTAGAGAGCGGTGTTTCCCCAACTTTGTCATTCAACGCGACCAGCCCATTGGCACAGCACATATAAACACATAATTAAACGTTCCATCATTGTACAGTAGTTTGCTTTTTACCCAAATCAACCGGATTAGGGTGCAGCACACCTTGTGCTGGCATTCAGGAATAAAAGAGGTCAGAAAACTACTGATGGTTTCTACTTGATCGACAAATCAGCAGTCGACCAATCACATCCTGACTGAATGATCCCAGATATAAGGGCTATGTCCGCACTTGCTCAACCACATTATGACAGAATAAGGATGCTCCCCTTACTGAAACAATTTACTTCAGCACTTCTAGGTCGCAACTAAATAAACGTTTTAGGGCAGACGGTACACGTCCCACAAATGTAAACAAGAAACTCCAGTGTGCGACTACGCAAACTTTCCACTAGAGTGCGGTTTCCCCATCTTTGTCATAAAAGGAGAAGTAGTCGATTCAGTTCTAATGATCATTCTTTATTTTTAGAATTAGGTAGCTTGTGTGGAATCAAACCGAGAAAAGGGAGTGTCCTCGGGTGTGTTGTCAACTTTCGACTGTGAAAACAAACAGTACAAACTCACTCAAATAAGCAGAATTCTGCCCCGCCTGCTAAACAAATAGAAATCCTCCAAATCATACATTCTTTACTCAGGCACCACGGTCAGGGAAAAGGTGGACTCAAGAGATTCATCATCACAAAATAGTTTTTATATGCCTTCTTCCATCCATTTTCAAAACTCCTTATCTTGTTTAGAATTGCTAGAAGCAAGCATCATTCCCAATTGGCTGGATACCAACCCACTGGCAATCATTCAATCCTCCGCCTTTTAGCCTAAAATCAACTGGATTGGAGTCTAAGTGTGTCAACAGCCACAAACTTCACCTTATCTGTCTTGTTAAATCATCAAACTTCCACCTTGCTCACATTATTGCCAAATCCTCACGGCCAGTAAAAGTTTCATAATGACATTCGCATGTTTCATTTGAAAACGGCAAGGCTGATACGGAAGGAAGTGCTGGCTAATCACATGAGCACAGAAGAAAAAAAAGAAAACACAGATGTGCTGACATCCACTTTTCATTGGCCTTTGTCCAGTTTCCCCTTTTGAATAGAAAAGCCCCATAAGCACTGTGGACTGAGGCCTCTGCCATTCACTCACAGCTCAATACTCAAAAAGCTCACAAGCGTAAATGGTCAGAAAATGCTATGCAGCACTTCACGCTGCAGTATGTTAACACGACTTGGATTACATTTCATACATGAATTTGGTTTTCGTTTGAAACTAGAGCACACTTGGTTAAAGCTCAAATGCAAAAATGCATACTCAGCTTTTTGAATGAACCTAAAACGCTCTACCTGTCATGAGCGTGATGGTGTGGAGGACTCCAAAAAGCAGGCAGGAGGGAGGAGCAGGGTGGACTTCACAAAACGTGTTCATAAAACACGGAGAAAACTAAATCCAAAACCGCTGAGTGGTCGGGCGGGGAGTCATTTCAACAGCAAACCAATGACACAAGGGCCAACAGGTGTGCAGCTGCAGGAGGGGCCCTACAGTGCCCCCTGTTGGTCACAAAAACATCCATGACACAACCACCTTTGCGGTCAATTTGAGTTGACCTTCTTTAAACGTTCCATAATCTAATTTTAATCTGTAACTCCATCACCATTCCGTTCAGTCATCATTGGGAGTGTTCAGACATGTCTTACTTTTAAATGTGATCGTCAGCTGACCATGCTCAACTGTCAGCTGTCTTTTCTTCTGCTGCTGCTCACCTGACTGATAACAGCCCCTGTGCGCCTCCACGTGCACCGATTATATGATGGGGGCAGGGGGTGCGTTCATCATCCATCATCCTGACTTGATGTCCTTCAAGTGTTTTATGATTAGCGGGGAATTAATTATTGCTGGTCGGAACCACTTAGCCCTGTGATCAAAAAGTCAAAAGCGTAGGAAGGGATACATTTAGTCAACACGTTCTTCATTCACACCTCCTGCAGCTTCGATACAAACAATACATAGAGCATATTTGTATCTATCCACGCCGTGACACATCAACTTTCCCTATAAGCTTATCTTATCTTATCCATAGGCTTTTAAAATTGTTTTCATTTTCTATGCAGGGGTCAAAGTTCCAAAGGCAACGCTTGTCGTTTGACATTTACACAGAGTGACGAACTGCGCATTTCGAATCTGGGCCTTCAGTGTCGCCCTTATCGTGTTCACGAAGCCTGAAAGGTGTCATGGTATCTCAATCAATCAAGGATACCCACACAAGCCTAAATTCGAATTGACACAATTTTTTTGTTCACTAAACGACATGTAATCCCCACACTAGCCGCTACTGTCATGGTGGCGGTGGTCTGTGGAGTTAACATTCCAGCCGGCTTAGGCTCCCCCTTGCCTGAAAGCTCTTTGATGGAGGCCATCGGAACTGCCATGTGGTCAGATTAAAAAAAAAAAAACCTCAGTGTGTGAGAGGAGAGGGCTGTCACCCTCAACACTTTTAATCCACAATCCCAGAATCCAAATGATCATCTCTTCATTGGAAATTCTTTTTCACTTTATTTAGGAATTTATAAGCCTCCACATCAGTACCCCCGGGGTGATAACTTAGCAATGCTGAATACGGTTGAGCAGAAACTCCTAAAATAGTTTTTTTTTCTCAAATCTTAACACTTAGATGTGTTAAAAGCATGCGGGAGGGGTAAAACTGAATAAAAAAAAGAAAATTCTGTCATTTATCCCCTGTGACAACTGGGGGTTCACTGTATTAGCCCCGCCCAAAAAAGAAAAGTGGTGCTAGGGATGGTCGTCGAGCTTTCAGCCCAACACCAAACAATAACTTTTTTTTTTTTTTTTTTGCTGACACTCCACTCACAAGTCAAATGGGTTCAACGAAAACACGGACGGCATGCTGACTCGCTTTTCAATGTCGCACACATCCACAATAGCCTGCAGGCAAGGTGCAAAGAACAACCGCTGTGAACAGAGAGCACACACAAAGCACTGTTGTATGCGCCGACAACATGAAACGAATGCATCGCAGCAGCGCACAGGAATGCTGGGTAGAGCCCTGGGTGCATGTTGCGTTTGCACAGCCCCCCCCCCACCCCACCTCCTCGCGTCTGCCTCTTATGTAAGACCCCGTGACCGGCAATCGTATGGTCAGCAACTGCAGCCGTATTTGAAATAATGTTCTGTTTTCAAAAAAGAGATTTTTTTTTTAAAACTGCCTTTTTTATCCGATCCAGTGATTAATCGACAGATTGAACAATGATTATTTGGAGCCCGAATCAATGACACGCATTTCACAGAATTCTCACGCCCGCCCCAGTCGACTATATACAAAAAGAGCAAGAGACACCTTTTAAGTTCATCAACTGTACCAAACAGCCATATATATATTTTTTTGTCTCAGGATGACACAGTGGACAGAAACAGTAGATGGCATATCAAAAAACATCAGCTCACATTTCATATCTTAAAAAGAAAGAAAAAAAAAAACTATTTTTCACATAAAGCCACATAAATGTGCCCAAAGACACAGGGTAGAAGTGACTGCACATTATAAAAATGAAGGAACACATCCAAATACATTTCCCAGCACATTTGTTTACATTGCATATACATAGAATCAGGAGGGGGATTCTCAATTGCACCTTGTTAAGTGACAAAAACTATAGTAATGTTTTTTTTTTCTTCTTCTAGACAATTTCAAGGCCACTATAAGAACTTGGGTGCTCAGCCGTCCAAAGCGGTGGACAGATGAAATGCATGTTGAGTCACTCTTACAGTGGTGGTGATGCTTGGGACGAATCGAACATGATGCACCTTTTTTTTAGAGCTCTTGACCCAGAGGACCAAGTCTCAAGTTTGGACAGCGGGAACGCCGCCAAAGAACGACTGGCCGTCATCGCGAGCCCACCGGCGACATTGCGGGGCTCGTTTCTTAGCAACGGGAGGCATTAAATCTCGAACGAATGGTGCCGCCGTCGCCGTTTACGTCGCCGGCACTCAGTGCTAGTGCCAGTGGGCGCAAAGGCAGGCTATGAGGTCTTTATCCAGCTTCTTATCCAAAGAGGCCAAAAACTCTAACGAACAGCATAGATGGCGGGCCGAAGAGAGAAGAGAAGCAGCATCTACTGAGCGAAATAGATTCTTTCTAATAACTTAAATACTTCATTAAGCAATACAATACTCCATTTTTAGGGATGAGGGGATTAGGAGAATACACACAAAGTCCACAGGCTGAAGTGAGCGAGACGTGTGCTGCGAAGGACATTCGGAGGTCCTGAGGAGAAGCTTTGGCACAGCAACACCATGGGACAAGGTTCCGAAGACAGTGAACCCCTGACGTGCCATCAATGACGAAACGAATCGGCGTATCAATTGTCGTTTCCATTTTCAGCTGGCAAGCGAAAAAGTCACTCGTTTCATTATTATTATTATTTTTTAATCTGATAGAAAAAGTCAACTCATTTTTCCATCTTTATATTTTTGGCTTGGAAATTGAAAAAAAAAGAGAGGCCACAGCACAGAATTTGGTTCTAATATTGGATTGTTTGTGTGGACGCGACCCGGGAATTTAGTAACAAGATTAAGGCCCAACCAATATGGACTTTTTGAGGCCGATCCCGATATTAGGCAGAATTTTTAAAAAAACATGATAAATAGACAGATTAAAAATTTTTTGTAATGAGCAAGATAACTTTTTTAAAAATATAAATTACAGGCAGAACATTTGACAGTTTTATATTTCATCCATTCATATTTGTTTAGTTTCACAACAGAGAGAAAAACTGCAAAAATATTACATATGTCTCAAAGGAAAACATATATATTTTTAAAAACGTTTTGGTTCACCACAAATGTAAAAGTTTGTCAACTAACAAGCTGAAGTACCTTGACAGCGGCTCATTCGTGGAACTTCAGGGGCCAATTCAACTAAAAATCATGATCAATGCTGCGGCCTATTTTTCAATTTCTCATTTTATGAGTGGAGCTAAAAATGTAACGATTAAAAATCAGGCAACTTTTTTTTTTTTTAGTTTAAAAACAAATGAAGTCTTCAGTCACTTTTTTTCATTTTAGAAAAAAAAAAAGATATACGGATAGAGGCTTGCGATGAAAGACCGTCTGAGGCGGGAACCACGGAGCCAATTTTCTAATCTTAATCGACAGCAGTTAGTCCAGCTTGCCACTTCTCTCACAGAGACGACTCCACCTCGGAAGTGACGATTACCTGCGGCTGCACCAGAGACACGGCGGCCGGCTCCGGGCTCTCGCCAATGGCCCTCAGGTCACCGGCTGCCTTCTTGTCGCCGGCGCCGCAGCACAGCTTGGGGGCGCACTGAGTCCGGCAGGAGAGCTCGCACAGGGAGTCCTGGGACTCGGAACTGAAGGTGACAAACTCGGGCTGGATGGTGGTGGCGTGGATGCCCTCGTTGTGGAAGAAGTCCTTGATGCGCTTGGCTACCTCCATGTAGGACGTGGGGTCGTGGCACTTGATGTGCGCCGTGGCGATGATGCGGCTGCCCGCCAGCTGCCACACGTGCAGCTCGTGGATGGCCAGGACCCCGTCCAGGTTCAACAAGCGCTCGTTGAGGCGGTGGATGTTGATCTGCTTGGGGACCGTCTGCAGCAGGATGAGGGCGGACTCCTTCAGCAGCGGGTACGTGGTGTACAGCAGGATGCACACCATGATGAGGCAGAGCGTGGGGTCCAGGTAGAGCACCCAACAGGGGCCCGCCATCTTGGCGCTGGCCGCGGTGGGGCTCCCTCGCAGATCCAGCAGGGTGTGGTTGCCGTGGTAGTGGTCGGTGGCGTGGCTTTCGATGCACGGGTTGATGCAGAGTTCGTCTTTGTTGCAGGGCTGCCACACGAAGATGAAGATGAGAGCGTTGATCACCACGATGACAGAGCCCAGGGCGTCGCCCAGCACGTGGAGGAAGACGCCGCGCATGTTGAGCTGCGAGGACGTATTGTGGTCATTGTCCACGTCCTCGTACTGAGCGCCGCCGTTGATCTGCACCTCGGAGCTCTCTTTCGGGCTGACGTCTGAAGAATTTCAATTTCGAATAGAATTGATTATTAAAGCAGTCCAACTGGTAAACGATATTAAATATGGATTAACATTCTTAAATCTTGTAAACTGCGGTAAAAGCGTTGCACGGATTCACTTGCGGTATTATAATCCTTAAAGAATGTAACAACTTTATCATGCTCTGCAAATAGAATTCTCTGAAATTCACACTTTTTAATTCACAATAAACAGTCACAGCCAAAATATTTGGGAAGAAATATCCTACAGTGGACAGACAGAAAGCTACATGCAGATAAAAATTGATACAACTGCAAATTCAACTTCAAGTAGTCAGCGCGGTAGAGGAATGTGGAAGGGCCCCCGGAGTGGATTTGCCTCGGGCTCCACAAATGCCAAGCAGAAGACGTCTCACACCGAAAAAGTACTTTTTACATTCTTCCTACTTTATTTTTTTTGTGTGACTTGAAAATGGATCAGTTTGAGCCGTAAGCTGTCATATGCCAATTTCTTTCTTTTTTATTTTTTTTCCCCTTACAGGCCGTTGATGGTAGTGAATGTAAGTGATAGGTTTAAATCTTAAAGCCATGATTGTTTAGAGCTGAATTTAAATACAGCATTCATTTCAAATGGAGCAAAATGCAATCATTGATTAGGGCGTGTGCACAAGGGTAAGAAACTGTTTGCCTCAATCCCCGAGACAATGGAGTCTCGTTCATCAGTGGCCAATGCTGTACTTTCGGCCGTCAACTCCACCATTACGTTGACGTACAGTCCAGTAAATGCGACCGGGGGCATGGAGGAGGGGTGCAAGCGCTCTCCATTTATTGAAAATGTCAAGGCCAAACAGTGTGTGTGGGGGAGAAACCTGGGCCTTGGGAATGACTTTAACCCTTCAGGGCCCAAGCAAGTGAGAACGACATACGCCTCGGAACCAAATGACGTCCAGTTTTCATGTGACTGCTCGTTTCTGAATAGGCTAAGAGGAAATAGATTGTACTGTTATGCAATGTGGACTGCTGACTATGAAGACAGCTTGGAGCACAGACAGGCTGCCTTGGAGTCGTTTGGAGGGCAGCCAAAATGAAAAAAAATTGCAAAATATTTGTGCTTAAATAGTTAGTTCATGTATCATCTAACTAAAAATGAGAATAGGCTATTTTTAATCGAGTTATCTATTGCCTTTTAATATATTAAATATACAGAACACACAAAAATATGTCTCTTTCATCGTTTATTAATGTATTATAATTTTAACATTTTATAAAATATTTCTATATATGTGTGTTCTAAAAAAATGTTATTTTTGTCTTCTAAAAATATTGAAAAATGACTTCGGGAATGATGCTTTGTGGCAACGATATTCTATAAACTGCAGTTGTTGGTTAATTAAAATTAAATTAGCTTCAAGACGAAATGTAAAAATGAAACTCAATTATGTTTTTGACGTTATGATAGTATACATTATGAAGAAATAAATACATATTTATACATTTATTTTCTCTTTAGCGTGGTCTGCAAATGACCCCCTACTGGCTGCCGGCGGAAAAGCAGGCGGCCAACCTAAAACCGTGACAGTTTGGTCAGGTGTCCGTTTTTTTAAAAAGCATATTGTAATTATGTATTTGACAGAGGTGGCCCTTGAGAACCAAAGTCGGCCCACCACTTGGTATTTCACTTACCAGTTTGACAAGCGTCCGTGGAGCTACTGTGGTTCCCCACCAAATTGTTCGTCTCTCCAGGAGTCCCATTGCCGGCCCGGTGTGACTTGGCGCCTTTGCCCTTCTTCCCCCCGTGCGAGTGGCCGTGTCCCCCGCCGGCGTGGCCGTGGAACAAACAGAGCCCGAGCAAGTTGACCACCAGCCCCGCTAAGCCCACTCCGGCGAGCACCTAAAATTATTTTCAATTGTAAATTGGGAATTTCTCCATTGTGAGGTTTTCTTATCTTGTACCTGCGGCCGCTCGATCTCGCGGGCCTCCGTGAAGCGCTCGATCGCCTCCAGCACGATGGTGCAACACAACGCCGTGAGGAACACGGCGTTAACCAGCGCACCCATCACCTCGGCCCGGATCCAGCCGAACGTGTTCTTGTCGGTCGCTTGGGTCTTCTCGGCGAAGCGCACCGCGACCAGAGCCACAATTAGAGCGATGACGTCTGACAGCATGTGAAAGGAGTCGGACAGCATCGAGAGGGACGCGGTGATCCGGCTCACCACCACCTCCACAATGAAAAAGGCGAACGTCAGCGAGAGCATGCACAGCAGGCGGACTCGATTGGGCGCACATGCCATTTTGCTCGTGATGTTATAGAAGGGGGCAAAAAAAAAACAAATGAAAAAAAGAAACTAGCTCGCTCAAGCTAGCTAGCTAGAATGAACTCCGAGCTAACACCTCAAGCTAACACCTCGAGCTAACTGGCTCCCCGTGAGAGAATACGAGCCCCCCCGACTACACATACACTACGGTTATCCCTTAATGGCAGCGGCACTTCGACTGGAAGACAACTCATTCGAAAAACAGCGACTCGGCCAACACCATGTCTCCAGTTTGCAGACGGGTTGAAACTTTGCACCCGAGCCGGTAAACTTTCCACACGGAACACCAGAAAGACTTGGGAAGGGACTCGCCCTATGCTGGTCCCTATTGGACGAGAGGACGAAACGTCCAAGCTGATTGGTTGGATGTCGTCGCCTTCGTAAGTGGGCGGGACGGAGCAATTGAGCAACCGTGGTTGCTACGCACGCCATACGAGCGGAGTCTCGCGATGATTGACATGTGCATTATCGTCAAAGGTGGACCTCTTGGGAAGAAAACAAATAAAAACAAAATATAAAATAATGATCACTAAACATTAAGCTCGCACTTGACCATTGGTTACTAGACTATATACGCACGTTACACGTTTGACGTGATCAACGTGAGTTCTTGATGAATGACACGCATGTGTTCGTCTCGTTACCAAGCATCAATCGTCGTAATAGTTTGTTCATACGTGTGCTATGATAAAGGGTGTCCCCCTGCACATTCCTGGTGCGAAGCATTTCAGGAACTCAAATGTGACATAATCGTTAAAATTAGCAGCGCTGTAGAAATTAAAATATTTTGAGGATAGTGGCGATGACTAATTATCTATTAGTGAAAGTCACGTTATCGCGTAATTGCGTGCCAAAACGATTATGATAAACTGGCGACACTGTACGGCAAATTTAGACACTGAAATCAATTGACAATTGTGGAAAATGAGCGACCTCCTGTGGCACATTTTGGTATTTGAACAGGAGTATTCATTATACTCGATTGCAATTGTTTTGGTAAATATTACTTTTGTTAATTTGTAAAACCTTGATTCTTGTATTTTAAATTGCTTTCCTGTATTTCTTTGTTTGGTACATATTGTTTAAACAATCCTCAGACGTGACCTTGAGTGGCATAAAAGGCACCCAAAACAATTATTTAAGGGAGAAGTGGAAAATTGACTTGTAATGAAAAACCTGAACCTGTCCCTACCACATTCATGGAAAACATGCCCCTTTGGTCAAAGACAATCATATTTACGGCAATTATAACCGACATGTAGTGCTTAGATTACATTAAAGCCCCTTGTTTGGCCACATGTTCTTCATTACAATACATCATAATCTAGATCACACAAGCACCCCATCTCATAAATAGCAGACTCATGACAAAAGCTTAATTTACACTCAGTAGATATCACACCTCTACCATTTACACTTTATCACGTACGACCGTTAGACGCGGAAGCCGAGGATTTGACAGGCTTTCTCGACATCAGTCAAGATTTGAGCATGTCGACTGACGAAGTCATCTCGTGGTGTCATTGTGACTGAGTGATCCAGCTGACGGTTTTCCTTGTTGGGGCCTGCGAACTGGACCCTCTTTGACCCTGGGGAGGAGTGCTTCCACACACCTAAGGGAACAAGAATATTTTTTTTAATACATTCTGATTAAGAAGTTAGACCATTATTTTTGTTGGGACATGTTTTTAAAGTTTGGTAAACATCTTTATTGAAATTATTGTGTACTGCTTATCTAGCAAAAATAATAATAATAATAATAAAAATGGGTATGTAACTAACTATACAGAGTTGGGCTGTGTGTGTCCAGACGTCTTCATTGGATGTGCATACCTATGCTTTTATCAAAAAGAGGGTTCTGCTCTCTCTGATGCTCCGCATGGAAATTCTTCAGTAAACTCTCCGCTCTGAAACAAAACATGAATGGGCAGATCATAAATCAAACCATCCATTCACTTTCCTATAGCGCCTGTTCTCGTTGGTGTGAGCTGGACTTTATTGTAGCGGACTTTGGATGAGAAGCTGGACACTGCACTGGTCAATTAAGACCCTGCAATGCATCTTTTTTGTTTTTAAATGTGTGAGGAAGCCAGAGAAAAGACATGCAAGCATGGGGGAGGCATGCATTGATTAATGCCACTCTTCTTTTGTTCAGTGAAGTACCTTAATAGTTTCTCAGCCGCAAGGCGCTCACGGACACACATCTCACGTTCCCGTCCTGAAATTAAAGGTAAATTAACAACTCGACATTTGTCCAAATATGACATGACATAATTATCAATTATCTGACATACTGCATTCACATTGACTTAGTTCAGTAGTCAAAAGGTGAATGTTTTTGACTGTCATCAAAAACTGTGAAGGGTACAAAAATAAATTCCTGCTTCCAAGTACGAGAGAAAACCAAACTCACGTTCCAGCATCTCCTCACGTTCTTGGAGCGCCTTTTCCCGCTCTTTTAGAGCTTGCTCTCGGAGCCTGAGCTCTGTGACAGAAGGTGTTACTTCTGTGGGCTTTTGAGAAGCACCCTCAGAGTCTGCCGGCCGCCTGCGAAGATGCTGCACCTTCCTCTGCTCTTCACTGACTGCTTCAGCCAGAAGGCTACTCTGGAGGATGGATTCCACAGATGGCCTCAGATAGTCCTGGTGACAACAGAGAATACCATAAATTAAACACAGGGGAAAAAAGGGCTTCTACTTAAGACTTACTAAACTGCTTCATGACACAGTATTTTAATGATATTTCTCACCTTCAAATTAAGCATTTTCTTGAGCAGAGTGTTTATTTCTTCTGAATATCGACACGGGATTCTGTTGAACTTGCCCTCTCGGATCTTGACAGCCAACTGCTTTTGGTTGTAGGCAGTGAAGGGTGGCCTGCAAAGACAAAGATTTGCGCTCTAGAGTAAACAAAGCAACCCCTGTGGGAACGTGCTCATGCAAACTTACGATAGGGCACACAGTTCGTACAGCAAACAACCCAGTGACCAGATATCTGACTTTTCATTGTATGACATCTGGTTCATTTGCTCCTGAAAGACAAACGTTGCATCAATCAGAGCCTTTCAAAATTGCCACTACAGTACTCACAATTTATGAGAACCCACAGGAGACATATAGTAAGGCGTTCCGACAAATGTCTTGGCGAAGCTTGTTTCGTGGTTGAGGATCCGGGCCAGGCCAAAGTCACCCAGCTTCACATTCTGCTTGACGTCCAGGAAGATGTTGGCTGGTTTCAAGTCCCGGTGAAGGACGGTGGGCCTGCCGTCACTCCGCTTGTGGCACTCCTTCAGTGCCAACACGAGCTGTGCTGTAACGCGCAGTATGAACTTTTCGTCTAAATAGCGTCTGAGGAAAGACACCCCCCCAAAAAAGTTACAGAAATAACAGTAACTACCTTAGAATATGCGGTTGCCCTGCAGAAATCATCAAAGGCGGGGGGGGGGGGTTCTCTCGTTTGTGTCAAATACGATTTATGCAAACACGTTATTGAGGGTCGCAAGGTTACCTTTCCCTAATGCATCGGGCAATGAGGCTCGCCAGGTCGCCACCCTCGCAGTACTCCATGACGATATACAGCATGGTGTTATTGCGGTCGATAATACGATCGTAGTATCTGACTATGTTGGGATGCTTCAGCTCCCTCAGCAGGTTCACCTCAGACACCAGCATCTGCTTCTCGCTCTCGGCCATTGTGCCATAATCTAGCTCCTTCCACACCAGAACCTTGGGTTAAATCAAGTAAAGAAGAGAAGTGAGAGAGGGGAGCAATACGGGCATAATACATGCATCAAAGTTTCAAAGAAAGGTCAAAAAGCAACACAGAATGTAATGAGGAAAAACGTCAAGAACAGCATGCAGGAAGAGAGGTGGTGGAGATGAAAGGCGACTAAAAAATCTTTATTCAGACCTGGTTCATACAACTGCCAGTCTGAATACGATATTTATGTTTTCAACAAATATTTCCTGCAAGTACGACACTTCAAATTTTGGTTTCAATGTAGGTGTCGTGCTTTCTATTGTGTGCGCGTATGCTATGAAACCCACGTGACAACAACAAATACACTTCGCGTTATCTCTCGACGGTTAGGTGGCGTGACCCGGAAATCATATCAGTAGGAGTACAGGTACATATGTACCATCAATATTTTAAGAGTTAAAACACAGAAGACAATGGTTACTCACCTTTCCGTCAGATTTCCGTCTTATTTTCTGACATCTTCCGTAAGAACCGGACCCAATGGTGTGCAGCACCTCGTAGTCACCAATGCGGGTCGGCATCTTAATAATAATAATAATAATACATTACATTTATAAGCGCCTTTCAAAACACTCAAGGACACTTGTTTTGATCAACACAAGGGAATTATGCAAACGAGTTATTAAAATGCATTAAAATTACATTAAGATATCTGCGTGATGCGCCGTTGATGCGTTTGTTGAGCAGATGTAAGAAGTTCACCAAGCATTAGCGAGTATGCATGCGTCTGTTGTCGAACCAGAAAACGACTTTCCCGTTTTAAATGAGTGTCACAAACGTATCTCGATCGTGATTGGTTCGAAACTGCCTGGGCGTGGTGAGGTTGCCATGGATATTGCTTTTCGCAAAACCCGCGAGAGTAGAGCGGTAAAACGCATCAGCTCTCCACTAGAGGGCGCCAAATATTCACACAAACTCACAAAATATGTGAAAAAGGAATTGCCCCCTCAACCTAATATTGGGTTATGCCACCCTTGGCAGCAGCAACTAAAATCAATGGTTTGTGATGATTGGTGATGAGTCTTTCACATTGTTGTGGACGAAATTGAACTCAGCTTTCCAAAAACTCGTTAGTCACAATTACGGTGTGATTTAACAAGGGGGGGGGCAATTACTTTTTCATGTAGGGACAGGTAGTTTTTGATTTTATTTTGTGCCTTAATAAATTAAATTAGTCTTTAGAAACTGCATTTTCTATTTCCTTGGGTAGTCACTGTGATATTAAAATTGGTGTCATAAATATGCAAAGAAAACAGAAATCAGGAAGTGGGCAAATACTATTTCACAGCACTGTATAATTGCCATTTTGCTTCCTTCATCGAGTACATTTTCATGGCGTGTGAACAACGTTCTTGTTCGATACCAAAAGCTGTAAAACAGTCAGTTCCCTTTGCAGGTTCACTTACACTTGCTGACATGATTCATTTATTTGCTCTCCTGGCAAGTCGCGACAGCCCAAAACTGCAGCTCACACTGCAGGGAGGGAGAGCATCCGGGGCCGAATCTGTCAGTCTGGCTCTGCAAAGGTCACTCCAGCAGAGAGCTGAATGGCTGTGGGATGTCATAGTATCGTTGTAGCTGTGTTGAGTGCAGGCTGCTGGGTCAAGAGGAAAACAGGCAGCTTAAAAAACAACAGACACATCTCACTGATGGAGGACATGAGTCTAGAGGGAATTCATCCAGTTTTTCCTCAGCATGTGGTAGACAATAACCGCGAGGGCTTGAGAATTGTGTTAATGTGTAGTTCTAACGCTCTGAAATGAGGTTCCGTGTAATTTTATGAGTATGTGCTGTCATGCGGCATAATTCTGCCTACCATACCTACCTGCACAAGTACCACAATAACGACACTGAAAAGATACCGCAGCAAAAACCTAAGCCATTAGTATGTGCAGTGCGTTGCGGCTTGTAGATGTTTATGAGCATTCAGAACATTTAAAAGTGACTGACACATGGGACCCAAAACAACCGAAAGGCTTTCAAAAGACATCCTGCCATCCTATTCTCTTGAGACGAGAGGGTGGGGAGGGCCCGATTTTCCTCACTAAATCATTTTGACATAGCCGACAGATAGATGGATACATCATTAGCCCTCTGAGGGGTAAAGGGATGTTTTATTCCTTGCTGCCACAAGGAATGCTACCATTGTCGGAAGACCCACCAAACCGTGATATTGAGTACCCCCGGGGCCCATACCTGCGAAATGGCTCATTGCAAAGTGACACTGCAGAACACAGACAGGACACTTTTCTCTGCTGATGACTTTGTTGGTAACATTTTTTTTTTGGTGGGGGTTGCTCAATACCACCTGATTTGACCTTTACATTGCATTGGCTGCTTTAGGCGTGATGCTTCCGGGCAGAGTTGACCCACCGTGATATAAAATCCCGTGAGAAGAGTGCAGTTGAATTTGCATATCAAAAGGGTTAGGGTTCCTACAGCAAAAAGACTAATCTATCAAACATCATCAAATCCACTTTACCTGGTTGAAAGAGCATAAACACGAGCAGAAAAAGGAGTTTACGATCTTTGATATTTTATTCCAACAGAAGTTCTGTGTTGTAAAATGGCTGTGTAACTAGCAATTTAAAGGAGAAGTACAAAATGGGAAATTACAGACAATTCTAGTATCATTTGTTTTAATCCCTATTGTGTTTACTTCCTAAAACCACATTGCGGAAAACATCACTTTCCCTCTCTTCATTGGAAACACGGTTGAGAAAAAAAAATCTTTTCAGGGCCAGTGAATGACAGATTTTGAAATGCTTTACCAGTCAAGATAGGTAGCGCTTTCTTTTTTTTTTTCAACACACTTTCTGCCAACACTGACAAAGAACGAGGGCCAACAATAACTAAAATAATTTTTTTATGCCAACAATAAATGCTGCACAGCCGTAATACTCCAAACTAAAGCAACCCCCCCCCAAACAAAAACAACCTAAAAGAACATTTTTGACATGGCATGGCCCGTGCCTCTGTTGGCCCAATTTCAGCTGGACCCCTTTGGAACGAGTTGTCCAAACAAATCTTTTCATCCATAGGAAAACGGGACTAATGGGGAATGTAGTCTTGGCAGGGTTTCCCAAAAATTGTGTCGGTGTCTATTTTATTTGGGCTACAGATTGTCACTTAAAAATTCAATCTGCTCACCATTTCTTGCCAATGGGTGCCTCTTGTAATAGATCCATGTGTGTTGTGATCTTTATCATTGGTTTTATGTGGGTAATTCACAATATATGATATATTTTAAGTCCATTTTGGTTTCCAAAAAGAACAAAATTCAAGGCTAGAGCTGACAACGTTTTGGGAAACTCTGTCCTAAGGTGCCAGCAAAAGCTTTGAACAAAAAGAGGGTTTACATTGGACCAAACAGGTTTTGGATGACCAGGCTTGGGTAGCGTTGCCGAAAAGGAAAATAAATGTTGTACCAATGAGAAGTAAACACAAAATTATGTTTAAAAAACAAAAAAATAAAATCTGAATGATTCACAGACGGGGGACAAACAATGCTTTTCGAGGTTTGTTATGTACAAAGGATTTTGTGTCTTTAAAATGAAATATTTTATGAATTGTCTCCACCTTCTGATGTCACACAGTAACAACACATGAAGCACATCAATCAAGGGGGAACAATTATTAAAAAAAAAAAAAGAGGGGACGGGGGCACCCACACTTTATCACTTCTTCCTACTGTATCAATGCCTACACTTTTTAAAGCCAACGTGAACGGTTTTATTTTTTTTGGAGATGCTGTGGAAAGCATTCAGCACAATTACGTTCCCTTGTGTTTATGGACGACACTGAGCATATGGCTTAAATAACTGTGAAACTATGCCGTTTGCTGAACAGGTGGAAAGGGAAAAAAACAAAACAAAACCCTTCTCAGCCCATCTTGTTGCGATGATACGCTGGCAGACACGCATAAACACACACGAGTTGCTTTTCGAGTGATCCGTATGTTTCCACTCTAATTTGACAGCGTTGAACTTGGAAGCGGGTTCGCCAGTGTAAACAGTCCAGATGACAACAAAAAGATAAATGTACTGGCTGTCGTGGAGATGCGCAGACTAAAAAGGGAACCCCACCCCCACCCCCACACATATATAGGCAGCTACCATTCAGGAATATATCCTGGGACAGGGAGCAGTTTGGATCTTTAGTGCAATGTGGGCCAAGGGGGAGAGGAGCAGAGTATCCACACGGCTGCTTCGAGACGTCCACCTGGCGTCGGAAAGAGGGCAGGCTAAAGGGCGGACTTGATGCTTCTACGCTCACAGTATTCACAGACGCACACGTCCATACACACTCCATGAAACGACAGCGGTCCTTTGTCCTGAGCCTCTTGAATGCATGGGCCTATGTGTAAACATCAACATGAGAGCCGCGATGTGAAAGATCATGTGTCGTGTCAGGGCTGGAATTCTGTTTGTCTACACGTTGTATACATTTTTTTTTTTTTCACCACCCTGCCCTGTCTCGAGTCTCGCCACGTTAATTGCTAATGTACAGTCATCCATCGCATGACAGCGGCGGTTCCAGAGGCGCTTCTTGCTGCTCGCCTCGTCAGCGTACTCAAAACATACCGCAGTAGAGGTGCCGCAAGAGGCTGTACCACATGAAGCCGGAGACGAACGCGAAGGACTGGATGACGCAGAGCCACACGGGGTCCAGGGTCATTTGCCGAGAGATTGCTTCCTTCTGTCCCTCGGGGGGCGGGAACGCTCCTGTGGAAAAGGAAGCAAGGAATGGGAGACGTGATGCGTTCCTGAGTGGGAATTGTGGCTGATGATTTTTCTTTGGCTATTTTCCCTATTCGTCTAAACACGGTATTCTGATTCATATTTTTCAGTTTTTCCCATTTCAACAAGTTAATATGTGTGCGAGGGTTATTCACCTGGTGTGTGGTTGCAGACTATATTTTATCACACTTGTTCAGTCGGTCAAAAGCAAACATACCTGTGTCATAGAAGTGGGCCAGTAAGTCCTCTTTCTCCACAAACCTCTGATACAGCCAGTCCGTCAGAGCCTGTTCCTCTACAGGAACCTCTTTAATTGGGTACATCCTGAAAGGAGACACACACACAAAAACAAAAAAAGAGTTGTGTGAACAGATCTGGCATAGATCTCACATGTCAGCAACAGCCAGGAGTTCATTTGAAACAGTCTCTAAAGAAGCTGTCTGTATGCAGCTTGCCGTTGTTTAGGAAAGTCACTTGCAGAGTGTCAGGCAGACAGAAGTGGACTTCTTTTGCCATGCGGCCACCCGTAAGCCCTGAAAGTCTAGCCACACGGGGGCCTCAGTGGGCTGCGCTCACACAGCCCCTTAGCTCACCTTCAAATAGAGGTTATGTCTCCTCCCTCGGAGGAGCATTTCCTCTGCACTCAGCTTTACTTTAATATCCCTGACTATTTAACGTCCACTGTCAAAGGACATCTGTGCAGAGGATCTGGAGGAGGAAGGCAATGGACCATACAGTATTGATCCTCTTTAATATGCATTGACTGGTTAAACTATTTATACTGCGGGAGCAAAGAAACAAACAAACAAAAAAAAAAAGAGGAGTTTTTGATCCCTGCTGATATAAAATGGTAAAAAAATAAATAAATTTAAAAAAACTTATTTGTCTCACAATGGAGAAATTCCCAATTTACAGCAGCAACACTATTAGACATGAGGATGACTGTGGAGACCTCAATTTTTCATGTGAACCGGGTGATACGCTTGTGTTCAACCACATGATTACAGGGCGAATCAAACGTCTTTGCTCTTCCATATCTGTTGCCTTCCATTTTCGCTCGTTTTGCTTCTTTGCATTTCTTATTCTCAAGATGTTGCTTCCGTTCCCAATTGGGCCAAGGGCTAATTAAATGTGGACCGTGTCAGGCAAAGGCTGGCCACTTTTACAGGAAAGAGGCAATCATTATTTAGGGACTCTGTTCAGTCTTTGGTCTGTCTCGTGGGGAAATTGAAAAGAAAAAAAGTGTCCTGTGACATTTCATTGAGGGTCCAATGTCATAAAAGCTGAACATTGAGATTAGTAATTGGGCGGTGGGGACCAAAAAGTTGCGTGTCCTGCTGTCCCTTCTTACATTTTACTCGTTCACATAAGGACCCCCTATGTGTGCCTGTAAAGCAGCCATTAAGTTCTTTCTTTTAAGTTTGAATGTTAAACCAGCCCTGCCATCAATGGAACGAAGTTGAGGGCCAGTAGTCGGAGTGTGCTTGATCATTGCTCCATTCACTTTTCAATTTGCTTCCTATCTGGCTTAGGGCTGTCGATGCTCCAGGAAATGTTTTAGTCAAAAACAATGCACATGGCAGATGTAAAAGGGCTTAGCCGGAGGGAACAGCTGAGTGAATTACTAACATGTTGATATTCAAGACCCTTCCGTCAATGCGTAAAGACGCATTGACATTGCACAAGCTGAACGACGACACGGTACACAGTTGTACCTTCACCGCGAGTGTGTCTCTGTGGCGCAAGAGCACTTTGTCACTGTGACCAGATGTATCTGACCAAATGTGCGGGGATGAAGTTAATGACTGTCTAGGCTGCGTACCTCTTATCAGTGCAGAGGTCACCAGTAAAGAACTATAAGATCATCGTCACAGGTGGTCATGAACTTTATGCTAAGTTGATAGTTGAGCTGTCAATCCATGTTGCTTGTTGGAAGGGTAAAAGTTCATGGTTACGATTTACCTTCATACAGGAGCGCCCGAACATAAAGAATTTCTAAATCGGGGTTAATCTGACACTGTAGTAACTTCATACGAGAGAATATTAAGGCTCAGCTCACAGTCTCCTTATATTGCCAACATAGCCATACTTTATTTATTGGTAAATGTATATTTTTATGATTGACTGACTACAGATTTGAATGAATAATATGTGTACTTTTCCGGACACGTTTGAATGTCGACTTCTAATGATTGAGTTATTGGGCTTTGAACCCATGACCATGTTGATGCTCAGAAGAGATGAGCAAAACAGATGCTTCTTGTGCTTGGGAAGAAGAAGAAGGAGGAGGAACCCCCCCCCCCACCCCAAGGATCTTATTATAATACTCAGAGAGAGGTGCGACGTATTGATTGTGGAAGCACCAAAGCCAATCCAAGCAGGAAACAGACAGCACAGCTCAATGTTTGTGCGGGAGGAAGAAAAATCTTTTCGAGACAGCTTCAGAAAGCAGCAAGATCAACATTTCAGCGTGCAACCAGGGTCTTGTCCAAAAGAGACAGCCAGGTGAGCAGCTTTAAAGCACCCATGTGATGACCTGGCAAAATTCAAACCCCATAAATCATGTCACTTTGCACCCCCGCACTCCCTCCAAAAGGAGCTTTCAGAAAAGCAGACAGTAGCATTAAGCAATGAAGAAGGAGCCCTTACCGAAAAAAACAACATCTTCACCACCTACCACTGCCCTTGCTCTGCCTCTGTACACCCACCTAACTCTCTCTCATGACATCCAGTATGCTTAGGAACTGTGAAACTGAGATTATATGGTGAGAGTGCACGAGACAAAGGCATGCTGACGACTCGTAGCAGAGACGGGAAAAGGGAGGTCGAGGGATTAAAAAAAAAAAAAAAAGTGCAGAGCGGAGCTTCATCTAAAATGTTACACAATGCTCAGCTGCCTGTTTGGAGACTCGGCTCCAGTCATCTGATAGCTGACCAAAAAAAACAAAACAAAAAAAACTGTCGCACAGAAACAGGCCACAGCAGGTGTATACAAGACCCTTGACTCACCACAAGCAAGATTGACTGATTGTGCTACACAACGTTAATTATGATCCATTGATACTTCTACAGTATACCAATAATCCCGCCATGTCACGAGGGAAACTGATAGCGAGCATTCTGTTCGATCAGACAAAAGGCACCTGGAGAAAGTGGAAGAGTGATGAAATCATGCGATAAAAATGGAGGGATGGCGAGGAAGAACAATGTTCCACCCACTTTTGACACGAGTATAAATTTATGATAGAAACACAAACCATTGTAATCCTGTTCTAGAGGTGTTAAAACCCACATGCTTGGATGCATAAAAATAAGGAGCCCCCACAGCAAGTGGGTTGATTTACTTGGCAGGGCAACCACACCGAACGGACAGCGACTGAGGTCTTTCCCGTTGCTTTTTCTGATCATGCCAACTTTCATCTTAAGTCTAAAATGTTCAGAGATTTTGTGCAACCGTGGAAATATGAAACAGGGTATAATATTCCCCTTTTTGGTTTCAATGTTTGTCTTGCCATTCAAGAGCACTTTGCGTTGAAGAGGAGCACAGGTGACAAAAGACTTGGATTGAAATTGCGGAGATGACGAAAGCTGATCCTTTTCCTGCACTGAAAAATATACAATCAAAAACCAAATTATTTACCGTTTGAACTACTTAGCCAGTGATCAGACCTAAGTCACTCTTGTGCCAAATATTTATCTGAAGTCATTTTTGTTGTTTCCAATGTGGCTGAAACTGTCAACCGAGCACATCTGAACACTGCTGCTGGGTGGAAATGTGGCATTCTAAAGTGCATCATACTACTCACTCCCCCAGCGTTCAGTTGATCACCAGGTACATTAATCCTCTTGTCTCTGCACCTGTACCAGCAAGGGTCTAAATAGTTTATGATCATTGATGTGGCTGCAACTGCGTGTGGGTATGCGCGCGCAAGTTTAACAGCGGTGCCGCTAGCTTGGTAGGGTTGCCTGTTTGCAGAGCCCCTGACCATGCAATGGAAGGTGACCGGTTCAGTGTCCGGTTAATCTCTCAGCCAGGGGTAGGAATTATGGAACCCCTGACCCCTTTATTACAATTTAAAATATAAATCTTTTATTTTATCCAATAATACTCTGCACACTGAAGTGTTCACAGCATCCTGAGGGTCATCATGACTGGTACCAGCTGCCGCTTGACCCTAAATGCATCTCCTCCTGTCATCTACCGCGCGGATGCCCTGCACAGTTAAAAGACATTTATCTTGAATGGGGTCTTGCAACGAAGCTTATCCAGATGCACCGTTATCATATCCTGAGGTGAATGGATAACTGTAGGAGACCTTGAGGACAGTGACAGGACATTTACTCTGCCAAGAGCAGTCCTATTATTAACAGGAACACTAAACGTCTTTACTCTGGTGGTCGCTAGCCAACCGCTGACAGCGTGAAGTGACGATATAGCCCCATTTGTATCTTTTCTAACACCAAAGGAGCACCGAAAAATGTGTTTCTTTACCACAAAGGTATCGACACCTTTGTCGAAAAACATCCCAAAGCTTTAAAAGGTGTAAAACCACCCGAGGCAAAAGCTAGAGAGCAAACGCGACAGCTGACTTGAAATTCAATGCATCCACTCAACTCTTTTCCACACAAACACAAAGGAAGGAAAAAAAAGGTCATCAGGGTGACAGGACAGAGAACAGCGGTGCTTTAAGTCATCGAACAACTTCTTTAGCTCTGATGCATTCTGCTGACTCACTAAGTATGAAAGGAAGTTGGTGGGGACTTCCTTCTGTAATCTTGAGCCATCAGTGGGTGGACTCTTAAGTGCTCCCTCGATAGAAGTAAACACCTTAAGAAAGTGACATTATCGGTAATATCAGTCTCAAATTCCATGTACTAAATTCAAGTGCACCTGTCTGTGCAACTTTGATCATCCGATTTTGTTTCACCCTTACCTGTAGTGGACATGTGTGACTGTTGCCGACCTGTATCCAAAAATCCATGTCTGGATGTCCATGGGCCGGGCTTTGGGATAAGCTATGGTCACGTCTATCACCCACTGCAGGCCTTTGCGCTTTTTACCTGGAACACAGCAGGGGGGGGAGAAACACCATAATGATGATGATGATTACGTATAACAGGCCTAACAGGGCCCAACGTCTAATACTTTAAATCGAATGTTTTCATAAACAACAGGCAGTTATTCATTGATTAGCACACCTACCTTTTTGGCAAATCTGTAGGAATTTGACACATGATTTAGTTTTGCGGGCCACACAAAAAAGACCTGGCCCCTGGACCTTGAGTTTGACACCTGTGCCTTAGACGCAGCACGGGCCCCGCAGTACAGGGACTGGGATGAGCAGGGGCTCATTTTTATGAGACTTACTGTAACTGTCCTCTCAAAACAAGGTCATTTTAGCAAGCATTAAAACAGTGTTACACTTTTTAAATGTCTTTCGATCAATTCAGTGAGAATTGGCTTTTATTAATAGACTATGAAATGACATCTAATTTAATACACAGTATTAATGGACTGTATACAGACCTGTGCCCACTGAGCGCATTTGTCTAAGATTTAGCAAGGCGAGCCAAAAATCAAGGCACATGTTGCCGGCTCATTGATACAAAAGATTAAGTGACTTGACGGGCGTCCTTGGTATTGATGGGAACCACCACAGACATCACAGAGTAGGTAATTGGATCCCAAGTTTCATCCTAGTGCGTGAAGAGGCAGCCACAGCCTCGTGTGCGGCGGGCCAAAGTACGAGGCTCGGAGCCAATGCGTCGTTAGGACTAACAAATTCCACTGTAATAAATAGCAAAGGTGTGTCCTTCAGCAAACACTGCGAGGGAGACAAATGCATTGGAAGGTATCTTGGTCGGAATTACGCCATGACTCAACACTACCCAGAAGCATCCATGCGACTGGTTGAGTCATATGGTTTATCACGAACGAACGCACACCATGAACGCTGCGAGAGTGCTCGCTATCTTTTCTGCAACACGTATGCCTTATCGGGGTTTAGGCCAAGCAGACAATGAATGGCCGTTGCAGAGTGGCACCCATATTTACATCAAATCCCGTTTTCTGAAAGTGGCCCGTTTGGCGCGGAGTGAGTCAGCAAAATGCTGGCACCACCGCAGAGCATTCGGGAGGGTCACACACAGAGGACATAGGGACATAGTACTCTTCGGGGTATATGTTTTTGTTGTTTTTTTTTCCTTGCCCTATGTTTGAATGCCATTAGCTAGATTCAAGTGGAAGGACAACGCCTCCTGCACCAACCTGCTTGCAGCATCCAGAGAAAGCAGCTAAATCCAGAACATGCTCGGACTGCACATGGGGCCAATTAAGCGGTACATCTCCTTTGTTTTGACACTCTGTTCCTAAAGAGGGAAGAACTGCCAGTGGTTTGCATAGCGCCAAGCCTATAGGGCACACAGCCGAGCCACATTTTCAACAATGCTGTCCGCAGCAATCGAGACGAAAACAACAAATCACCCCTCAAATAATTGTGGGATTTTCTTTTGTATTACAGTTGGCTTTGCTTTTGTGTGTTAATATTTTGATTTATTTCAGGAAAAAGGCATCTCACGAGGGTGGCGACTGTGCTGGATCCTACGCCAGAGACAGGGTACACTTGCAGGGTGCATACAGACAAACGAGCATTCACACTCATGCATTCACACCTACGGGCAATTTAGTCTTCAGTTCACAGGTATTTAACATGCATGTCTTTCACGGTTGGCATCAGCAGAAAGCATATGCGCTAACCTGTAGGCCGCTGTGCTGCCCGCTAATCAAGTCACTCAATTCAGTGTACTTACTTTTACACTTGTGCAACGGGTAAAGTTGTGAAAATGTTACTTAAAGCATTGCGGTGTTGTCATTAAAGTTTTCATAATGTAAACAGCATGTTCTGTTCAGCAGCATGTTCTTTGGAATGTCGCCAAACCCAGAACCGCTTCGACTGTAAAGTGAACGTACTAACCACTTTCCCCCTTGATGCAGTTGTTTTGTTCCTCCACATGTGGTTAACTCTCGAGGTAACTCCCTTTGCTTCGCTTATTTTTCGGACGCACCTCTATAAGTGTCACTACTCGACTGTGAAAACACAGAAGTTGCAGAGGACCGAAGTCTTGCAAAATGATGACCAAATACCCCGGAGGGGAAATGCCATCCACAACAAACAAATGCAACCGTTTGCAAAAGGTTGGTTCAAACAGAATTCAGGGTGGCGTCAGTATGTACATGCATGACTCGGTTACCTGTCTGATTGGGTGTCCCGCTCTCATTGGCCACACTGCCATTCTCGTGCTGGGCCGACAGAGTTTTCAGGATGACGTGGGTGGCGCCGAGGCGAGGCAGCGTCACGTGGGTCAGGTGGGGTAGCGAATGCTTTTTGGCAAAGATCTGGCTGGTTTCCCTCCGCTTGCGAAGGAAGCCACCCTCGGGGAACAGCACTATCCACTTCCTGTCACGACTGTGGTAATATTTATCTAAGTGATCCTTCAAGTAGACCAGCTGCTTGTCTCGGTGGGCTTTACCCTAAAGGGAATAAAGACAATGCTTGACACCCAACATTTGTTATATTCCTTGCATCTCGAGTTTGATTTCTCTCGTCTGAAAGAGTTGCGGGGTCTGTAAACTTTGTTGCTCCCGAGTTTGGTTTTCCTTTGTTTTTTTAAATGCCCTTAAATAAATAACAGCACAATCCATCAGGTACAACTACAGTTTTGTGAGGGATTGGAACCGAGCCCTGTCCTGAACAGAGAAAAACAGTGACTCACTGAAACTAGAGTTGGTTCAAAACAGAATTAAGCGTAGAAGTGTGAATACACACTTCTAAGACATATAGGTATGTGAGAATGTGAAGGAGCAAACACAAATACGTTAGTGGGAGCACTACTGTATAGCACTTTGACCAGCAGTAATGTCATGCCGCGGATGTGAAAAATGACATTAGCGGTGACAGGAAGAAGATTCGAGGATTGATCTCCAGTGAAGTTCAGTTGGTCAAAAGCCAATTTTAAATGCATCAGCAGCACCCTACGGTTGACACTTAGTAAGTTTTACTGACTGGGATATTATGTCAAAGCCAATATACAGTATGTGATATTCATGAACACCACGCTAACGTGTTTAAAATAGGATCTCGCTCCGCGTGAAAATGTGCAGCCAGTGCTGCTGTGCACATGGTGGTGAGATATGTCTGGAAGGCCCAATGAACAGCAGAGGCTTGCCTGGCTGTCGCTGGGTGAGGTATTTTGGGGAAGGATGTCAACAATGCACTCTGGAACGCCAGAAGGGATCAAGGAAATGACCCAAGCCCAGTCAGGCTTGCCTGTGGCACAAGGTGCTTCAGCCGACTGTCCTCTCGATATCAGTCAATGAATGCTTAAAACAGACATCATATTCCAGGACTTGTGGGAAGATAACATTCCCAACGTATTCCCGCGTAGGCTGGTCAAAGCAGCCTGCTCTGTTCCAGATGACCCCACAACAAAGGGTTAGTGTGACCCAGCAGGGCTGAGTGGCCCACGACCCCCCCAGACAGACTCCACACACTACTGTCCATAGTGGCTGACCTTCACAGAGGACGCCGCGGCCTTCAGTAGCCTAAACGCGTGCAAGCATTCCAGCTGGGACGAGCAGATGGGGAGTGACTGCACTTTTGTGGAGTGTGATAATAAAAATGAACTCACAGCAGCAGCCGGGAGGTAAAAGGAGTTTGGTAATGGCCTTATGGACCATGGTTTTTAATCCAGATGCCTTCTGAGACTAGGGGTATGTAGGCGGGTGAGAAAAGGTCTCAATTGAGAATTCAATCCACCACCCCCGCCAAAAACAAAAAAACAAAAAAAAGGAACAGAAGGTATAGAAGAGTATAGTAATACTTCATGGTGGGATGAGCAACAAAGAGTGCTGATGAACCCAGTTACCATTTCACAAAACATTCTGAGCTCTTACCTGTCTGATGAAGAAGTCGCCGTGTATGAGGGACACGAGGCCAAAGTTTGTGTATTTGAACACATGGTCCATCAACCACATCATTTTTCGTACAACCTGACAAGAAAGAGAAACTTACACAATTGATCTGCACCTTTCGCACAGTAACATACCGTCACCGTACTTACCTGTGCGAGAATGGAAATAATGGGCATGACGCCTGAGTGATTAACAGTTAGGAAACTTGTCTTGTCTGGTTTGTTGTTTAGTTGTGTCTTGAACTGATGCAAAATGGAGCGCCTTACTTTGCTCGTCATTTGGTTCAATCTCAACTAGATATAAGTCAGCGTTTAAAACTGTTACTTGGCATTTGATCTGCGAGCCAGGAAAATAGTTTTTGCCAACTAACCCATGATGAGAGGCACATCCCTGAGAAAACAATATTGGTAGAAAACCACATTGTGTATATAGGCTCTGCAGACACTGTGTTGACAGTTGAGGTCACAGCCGTTCTTACACGGCCTCCTCTCAAGGTTATTTTGTTTTCTGTGTTTGGGCCACATGAGAGAGTGAAAATGAACCGGTTGGAAAGGTGGCTTGTCCCATTGTGTGTGAATGTACTTACTACTAAAAAAATTGCTTTTCAAATATTCTAGTGCCACTACATTCGAGTCCAACATCGTAATCACATACAGGTTCATGGTAACACACAACATCGGTCTTCTTACCATGCCCTTGTCTTGCAGGCACATCATAAGGGTGCAAACATCTCCCGTGGATTGATGGTTGACAATGACCATGGCTTCATCTTCAGAGATGGGCCGCACGTCGTCACCCCACTCTGTTACTGCAAAGTGCAACGAGAAAGAGAGTGTTCAGCTCGCGTCCCGTATCGGTGACACGTGAACTCTGTTTCAAACATGGCAGGAAAACTGCAACTCTCCTTAATTTAGAACTATCCAGCAGCCCGCTGATAACAATCAATCAGTAAGACTTCACCGCACAAATGACACCGTTAAAGCAGAATACAGCACCAGCACTCTGTTTTGTGATCTAAGCGATACAAATAATTTGGAGAAAAATAGAGCCGCAAGCCAAATGGCATACTGCAAACAGGCACTGACAAGGCCGAAGCTAAAAACAGAATACGCAACCATTATTTACTTGGAACTGTGTTCCCTTGTGACAAAGAGCTTTCACCATGACAATAACCGGCCTGAATTTGCACCTAAAAGGAGTAAATCTGAAGTGGCCTTTGGTCCTCTTTTCCTGATTTACATTGTTGAGCATCTATTCAGAGCATACAGGGCGTTTTACAAGCCAATTGCCAGTGTGCGATTGTTGACAGCGCACACGGGCGCTTAAACAAAAGGGGAAACATTGCTCACGTCTGACGAGGGTCGGAAACAATAGTTTCTCCCGGAGAAGACGCGGAGCCATTTGCAATTTAAAGTACACTTCGGCAGCTCAGCATATTAAACAGAGAACCGTGAAGATCTGCTAAAAGCCCGAGGGTGAAAGGATTCAACTGAGCTGCAGTCATGTGCAGGGAATCCCCACAGTCACGGGTGGGTCAGCTCAAGTTGTGTGATGCAAATGATGCAGCAGTCAGGCCTCTGCAAACCGTTTCCGCTCCAAAAATGGAAGGGGAAATTTGGACTTTTTTTTTTGTAGTGTCTTATTGTTATATTACTTGAGCGACTCCAGGTAGTGGAGACAGATTCCTCATGTGTTTTAACATAATTATGATTCTGATAATACCGCACCATTAAGAATTGAGGCAACATTGTAAGCTGTGTGCGAGTGTGCGCCCTGAAGGCGATGTCAATTCATAAGGAGCGTGCTCTCCTGTTCGCTGATGTCCCCATTGTTGCCGAAGACTAGCATTAATGATATCACGGAGATGGGTCATCTGTCGGATAGAATACATGAGGGAAATTGTCTTTGAGAGACGACACAGTTAGCGTAGCAGGGTGACAAGCATGCTCCAGGCGCAGTTTCTCATCCGAGAGCGGTGGTCAGTTACACCCACCCCTGCGCACGTTCTTCCCTCTCTCGAGCCAGAGGAGAATTTGGCCACTGACCCTTCCTAATTAATCTCTTGTCCCCACAGTTGTGACTCGACTGGCAAGCCAGAGAATGAGGGCCACATTTTCAATAATATGCAAATCTGAGGAGCCTCGCTCGAAACTAAATGCCTTAAATGTAAATACCAGTGCGACTGCTGTATTTTTTTTTTTTAATAAACATGAATCATGGGTGTTGAGCGAGTAAATAAAAAGCTCCTGCACTGCGATGTATCAAGTCCTTTTATCGTCATTATTCTAACGACACCTGAGATATTCGACAAGAGACTGAGGTAAATTGGGTGAGATTGTTTCCCTGCCCTGATTAAAGCAGCGCTGTGGTCATATAACTGGGTAATGTCACCCCCCCCACCCCCACCTAATTAACACATTTTTACAGAAAACAACTGACTTTAGCCTTTGGATTGTTTTCCTATGCAGGTTACGCTGTAAATTTGACCAACGTCTACTACTGATATGGCCAAAAAAAAAACTTTCCCTTTCTAGAGACACTAAAAAGGTGCACAATATTCATCTTTGCTATCAGCACATGTAGTTCTTTCACAGGAAATGACACACATTGACATATCATGATAAAACTGTGATGCTGATGATGGTGTTGATAAAGTGCCCCCGCCCCCCCAAAAAAAAAAAACATTTGTCAAAGTATATAAAATATAAACGTTCCCTCCAACGAAAACCACATCTGCCTCAAACTGTGGCCACCAAAATGATAATACCATACTGTGCAAATGATTCTCGGCAGTTGATGTTTTCATACAATATTAGCAACCAGGTGCAGCAAACGCTGTATAATGAGGACCACGTCAATCAAGGATGGTCTGTTGAGGCCCACACAGTCCAGGAAAATAGAGCCGTGCCAAGTAACTGACAACACGTGTGTGGGTGCTGCGTGACGAGCACCGGCATTAACAAATGACGAGCGGCGGAGTTCATCCACGTTCATTTTTCACACGCAAATTTTTGCCAGGCCGAGTGCTAGATCCCCATCGATAGGCCCGTTTATGGTCACCATTTGTGGAAGGACGACAACTGGAACAAGACTGCTTGAAGAGGTGGCTCTTTGTCTGCTTGCAAGAATTGTGAACACCGCAATGATTCCCGTCAGTCCCCGCCACGCTTGTTTTAAGGTAAGAATGAGACCTCAGACCTTTTGCATGCTTTTATCAAGAACAGGTTTAATGACTTACAACCCACCACGGGGCCGAGAAATTCTTTAAGCTGTCTGGACTTGGCATGCTTTTACCAACTACAACTTCTCCGACTAGATTGTTTACAGGGTGTGAAGAGCAATGTTTACTTCTCTGGCTGCTCCTTTTGCAAATGTAGCATCAGCACATCATGAACTGCGCTCCACAAGTGATTCTGTTTGCAAGAGACTCAGCCGTGTTTTGACTTGACCAAACATTGCAGACAGTATTTGACACTGGTGAATTCATCTCCCATTTGAATGTAATCCCAACTGGCTGCTGCTCAGTTAAACGTTTTATTTTGACATGTATTATTGTTTATTCATAATTGTCAAGTAGAGAAGGGCATTCTTTGGTGACTCAAGAGTGGAACCATAAAAACACATCTTGGGTTATATAATTTGGAAGCTGACAAAAGGTTTGGGGGAATTATTCCAACCATTTATAAATTAATCAACAGCAGCCCAGCCAATTTTGCTGTGTAAACTTGTTTTATGGAAAAAGACTCAACTCCAGGGCACACGCAGCAATCTTACCTTTGCACATCAAATGTACTTCACCTATAGTCAAGAGATAAGACGAGACACTGATAACGTAACGGTAAATTTTATGACACAGCAATTGCTCATGTGTAAACTTAATCTGACACTTTTTATGACAATTAATAATGCCAGAAAAAAATCATAAAATGCATGAAGAAGACATTTGTCTATGTTCACTTAAACAGGAGATCTCAAAGGGTAATTTATTTAAAATGTATAATGTTTAAAGATACAACATTAAATGAAAATGTTATTTTTAAAATTAAAAAAAAAAATTACTGGAACAGAATAATTTAATTTACATTTTTTTCCTGAGATAATAAATTTGAAATTCAAACAAATTGGGAGGTCCGCTAGCACTCGAGAACAGATTGCATTCAACTTTGGAGGTGTACACTGTACAATATACGGTAGTGAAAACCACAGTGCACCCTCCAATTATTTACTATATTATATTATATTATATACACATCAGAGACATTTTAAATTTAGCATCACTTCTAATAACCACCTTAACAAGGTATGGCTGTGGCTCTGTTTCTTAATATTACAAAGTCTTCCTGACCAAGTCATCTCATCCGAAGCATGAGAGGGGAGACTGTGACCCTCTGATGTCTTTCTAACCTCTTTAGTTTGACAATCTGCATGTCATGAGAATGTTGCATAACACAATACCAGGTGTTCTATAGGCTGACAAGTTTGCATTATTGATCAGTACACCTTGTTATTTCCGAATGAACACAACTTACAATTAGGAAGCATTTGGCTCACAGCCCTCCTGCAACCAAACACCACCGACTGCATGAACCACTTACAAGACATTTTACCGAGTAGACGTGGGAAATAATACAGACGGACTCTGGTAATTTTTCCCATGTCATATTACAGAGCACTTAATTTCTTTGTTGGTTAGAATAACAATTAAACGACTTTGTGTGGCTTGATTGTGTCGAATGCCCGAAGTAACACTTTCCTTATTGAATGTTCAAGCAGCATTACGTAAAGTGCAAAAATCGCAGATGAACAGATGCTACATGAACAGCACGGGGTGGTGCGAAGGCGCTACACTGACATGTCTTGCAACAATAACATTGGCTACACAGGAGTAATATTTAAAAATTCTCAAGCTAATGTTGACTTTTTGCCTACGCAAGGAACACGTGAAGCAACTTGCAGACACCGTAATTGCGCGAAATAACTCTACAAGCATCAACAACTGATTTGAGCAGAAGTGGCCGGCTTGATGAAGATGTTGACGTGTTTAAGATCATTGTTTGTGGTATAATTACCATTACAATATAAGCAATGATCAAAACAGTTCCTTTGACTAAATGTTTCTGCTGCTTTGTGCCAGTGATGGCCGAGAGCATCTTACCTGTGTAGCCTGCGATCCAGCCCCACGACGACACCATGGCCAGCAGCCATTTAAACATGACACCCTCGAGGTGCCAGAATGTGGAGCTGTGCCATATTCTCAGCGGCTGCAGCACGAGCAGGTACAGGCAGTAGGACGGGATGGCTACACAGTTGTTGATGAACATAAACACAAAACGGAGCACAGCTTTCAGCAGAGTCCAGCCCAGTTTGCCGGCCCCGTCCAACAGCTGGGCCATCGTGATCCACACTGTCTGGAAGAAAGAAAAGAACACCGTGAGACACGCGTGTGTGTGTGTGTGTGTGTGTGTGTGTGTGTGGGTGTGTCAATCACTGTACAAGAGTTGCTTCATTGATGAACAACAACAGCGATAAAAGCAAAGAAACGTTCTGATTTAATTATTTTGATTTTGACTGAAAAGTAGACTTTTTTTTTAATATTTACGGGTTTCTTGCAGCATGTTCATATTTTGTATAATTTTGCAGCCATTTTAAGTTTAAGTTGGTTGATTTTCAGAATACTACTATTGATCCTGTGTGTTTTAATTCACATCTTTGTTCCAAAAAGTTTACTTGTAGTCTGTTCAAATAAAGTTGAACCTGTGAATTCAAAGTGGGCTCACTTTCGAGTTTTAATTGAATTCTGCAAACAAGCCATATTCTTGTGTCACACCTCTTCTATAATTATTTGCCTCTTTTCAGTTTATTTTGTTTTTGAAAATATATCTTGAAATATAACGGGAACTTAACACGTTATAACGTGAAAAATATTGTGATACCTTCCACTTAATTATGTGATACTTTTCAGTAATTGCGTGCAAGTGAGCTTTTTTTGGAGTGGCAGCAATAGATAAGCTTCCCGAGAAATGCTGATGGTCATAGCGATAACCAATTCGGAGTGAGGCCAGAATAAGGACCTTAAATGAAAATTATTTAAGGTTGTGTGTCTTCGACCAAGCTGCCTTGGCGCCACTGTAATGCCAGAAAAGGTTGAACCATGAAAGGACTTCATGACAAGCTAGCTAGCACAGGGTCGGCTGTGCTAGTACGCCAGATTATTCTATTTTTTTCCCCCCAAAACCCAGACATTTAAATGCGTAAATACAAAACATAAAACCGCTTGTAATCTATTAAAAAAGCGCAGGTACATACTAGAATGGACATTAAATGTAAGCGCCAATGCGCTCTACTGTATTTGCACCTCCAGGCTATAGTCAGACTCTGATTTTGACTTGACGTCTGGTAGGTCATTACTTACCGAAGTAATGTCACAGAAGCATCCAAAAAGCATTAATGATGTAGAAAAAAGCGAATGTGTTGAAAGCAGGCGAACGCCGTCATGTGCAGGAAAAACCTAAACCAATAACTTAGCACATTTTCCAGCACATATGGTCCGTGTTTTGGTCAAAACTGGGGACATCGCTCAATTGGTCTGGTGAAGTCGCAACAAACCGCAATCACACCCATCGAGGCGACGTTCTACAGGGCTGCTTGAGTGAGTCCCGGCGGGCACCGTTAGCCAGCTAGCTCGCTAGAGAGCTAGCAAGGAGCTCCACTCGAGCGCGCTCGGCTCCATCGCAGTCAGACACCGGGGTGATAATTCCACCTATGCATCATCACCATCATGGTCGTCTGGTTTAAGATCTCTCTCGAGGTCCTGTCTTCCGTGAAAAAGACAAGCCCCGATTTAGGCGTCGGGGCAGCCACGACAAGCGTTGAATGGTAAAGACATAAAGCAGTCAAATAGGTTCAACGGCGATATTGCTCTTGCAGGCTGGCTGGACCCTTTATCTATCTATCCGCTTTAAATCGAGATTCACACGGGTTGAGTTGCCCAGCGCCGATGGAGCTGAAGGCGGAGGTGAGTCGTATGCCTTCACAACAAATACATTTTGCCTAACCAACTGTTCGAGAAACACTTTAAAATGCATAATTTTTTAAAAACCTGAAAGTTTGACAATTTGTTGTAAATTGACTCATTTGTTATACAGTACACCGCGCCGACTCTGGCCGTTAGTTGCAAAAATGAATCCTTTATTCTGAAATCTCATAGCGGAAGTCACGCATTTTACTTCTTCTCTCGCGCTCACCTGGTAGTAGTCTCCTCTTCGCCGAAGTGCGCAAGCTCTCTTGTCAAATGATGATGGTTTTATTATCTTATTAGCAAATCGATCGTCGCTACATCCTGCTATAGTCGCATTACTTCGCCAGAGAGAGGGCGTGAGTTTAATGTTGAAAGGCAAGTACATGCTTCCATTTTCATCATGAAAAAAAAAAAATCCAATTTACATCGATATAGAATAACGATATTTACCACGATTGCTAATATGTAGTCAATCAATGCAACAGCAATGTTTTGTTTGGAATTACAGTTTGAGTACAGTACATACCTCTTACAAATGATCATGATTAGTCTGCCCCCTGATGGTGCTTTTCGTGAAAAACAAGAACGCAATCCAAGGGCATCCTTTACTTAAATGTCCTAGAGATTACTGCATTTAATATTAATGGGTTAAGAAAGGGTCATGGATTTCCAAGCAATTTTGCATTACCTGTTGACTGGCTTTTATGCAGAAAATCTTCACCTGGACTGCATCCTGTCTGGAGAGAGTACTGTGTGGAATTCAGTTATCGTGTCCTTGAGAGGAAAAAAAAATCCAAAAGATCATCACATATTAAATCTAGTCTTTTAATCACTGGAACAAATATGTACACACAGACAAGTGAGTAGCTGTAACTAAGAACATTAAATGACTAACTAAGAACTGAATGACCTCGCGCCACCTTACCTCTCTGAGCTCATCCGCCCCTACACACCTGCCCGGCGCCTCAGGTCTGCGGACCAGACATTATTAGAAGTACCAAGAACTAAACTGAGGCGCAGAGGGGATCGAGTCTTTTCTGTTGCTGGTCCCGCTCTCTGGAATGACCTCCCACTGAACATTCGGCAAGCCTCCTCGCTGCCCATCTTCAAAACCCGCCTCAAAACTCACTTGTGTTCTTTGGCATTTGACTCAGCATGACTGAGATTTGTTCTTGGTTTTGCTGTTTGGTGCTTTCTACCGTCTTTATTACCGATTTGCTTTACTGTTTGTTGTATATGTTAAATTGCTCCATGTACAGCACTTTGTATGCAGCGATGGCTGTTTGAAAGTGCTCTACAAATACAGTTGAATTGAGTTGAGTTGAGATTAACTAAAAGCGACTGTATGCACTCCTCTGAGGAGCAGGCTGAGCTGCGCTTTGTTGCATTTGGTGGCGGAGCTGCTGGGAGTATGGATCCTCCATGGACTTGACTGACAGTGTGGTCTTAGGCCCCGTCTTCCACTCGATGCCGCTCTCGTCCACAACAGAAGCCTCCACAGTGACAGCATGAGTGCCCAGGATGGAAAAATTGAGCAGGAACTGGGTGCTGAAGTAGTCATTGTGGGGTTCCACCCGTTGCTCGATCTCATTGGTTGTACTCTCCAGAGGTATCTGAAAGGTATCAATCCAATCTATTAAGACGCTCGCCAATTTTCGATTAAAAATAAAAAAACTGACTGTAAAAAGGTAGAAGGAAGAACTGTAAGGAGGGCTTGTTAACGATACTTATTTAAAACATATTACAATATGCATCTCAATAAATCGATTTTCGAGACCATCCATTGCTCTTTTGCTTTCTTTCTTTTATATCATAAAAAGTACAATACACAGAAGCGGGGATAAAAATGAATCAGCATGATATTTCAAACATAATTTGCAACATCTGGATACATGGACAAGATAAATACCTTATAGTCTGCTCCCGGACCCTTGCTCTGGAGAGTGGATGTGACATTGAGGCACACTGACTGGATCTTCCTGAAGAGCCCTGGGCTGGAACCGTGTTGAACCACCCCCTCTACTTTGAGAGTCAGCTGCTGGTTGTTCTGCACTGGGATAGGCTCGTTTGGTGTTCGTGGGGACGGAGAGAGGGCAAGCTGGAGAAATAAGACAAGACACGGGTCAGCCATTCCAACATTCAAAACAGAACACTGAAAAGCTCACTCGAGCTACACATACAATCAACAAGTTCATCGAAATAAATTTGAATTGTCAAACATTTTACTTATTTCAGTCGCTCAATTCATCAGTGAATTTTATAAAATCTTTAGATTCGTTACACACGTTTCATGTTTTTTTAAAGAATTTCAATGATCATACTGCAAACAAAACCCCTAAATTTACAAGTCCTAGAAATAAGAACACCACATAAGAAAAACAAACGTAAGACTAATCGAATGTAGAAATTAGGCAGTGGCTCTCTAAAAAGTATTTTCCTCTGTGTTTAATAAATCTGAGTAACATGACTACTTGATTGACATGTACCTTTAGAATACCATGTAAGGTATTAGGGCTTAGTCTGTTGATAACTTGTGCTTTTATGGTCTAATGGAAAAAAAAAAACTCAATTTACCTTGATGCTGGTAGACTGAAGCTTTTGGAAGAAATACCTCTGGAAAGACAGAGGGACCTTCAGCAGTGCTATGATGGCATCACAAAGACAACCTGTATGCTGAAAAAGACAGGAGTTAAATTTGGACACTATATATACTGTTATATATTTTTATTCATTTATTTATTACCAGGTACGACACAGGTGGATGCTTCTTGTTTAGGGTCTCCACTTCCTCAAGCACGTGGGTAAAGACTGACATCATCCGTCGCTCATATTCACTTTCTGACTGAACTGAGCCAAGGGGGCCATACTCCTGGTAACTACACGAGACACACACACACACACACACACACACACACACACACACACACACACACACACACACACACACACACACACACACACAGAACAAAGTGATCAGTTCTTGGCTAATTTTATGCAGCGTTTTAGTGTATTGATGCAACACTCAACATAGAAACAGTGCAGCGCAAACTCATTAGCATGCATATAAACTACATTGACATTTCACTGAAGCGTCTCCGACAAGGCACCACATGGACATGACTAATCTTATCAAATGTCAGACCAGTGGAGGTCAGAAAAAAAAAGAAACTAAAATATGTTTGACTAAACAGCAGTTGGTAATGTGCCACTATGGAATCATAGCAAATTCTATGAAAAATGTATTATGACTGAATATTGTAGCATAAATCAGTCTTGCAGCCAGCGCTTACCTGACAGCCTGCGGCTCCAATATTAGAGTCTCGATCACGTGAGAGACGAGCAGACAGCTCTGTTGTTGTCTAACCAGGCAGTTAAGGAAGAAAAAAAAAACCATCACGGCAGAGAACACATCAGTCAACGTGCGGAGACAGAGGTGAAAAAGGGATGCACCTTTACCACCTTTTTTTCCCCTAGACAGAGTATAAGTACAAATAGTTGTATTTGGGGACTGACAATTGATAGTGCTATTCGGTCTTGCAACTTGCGATGCACAATGGGCTTAGTTTAAATATTGTTTGCCACACAGTTGACTTACATGTAACCTGTAACACAAGGCATTTTAGTTACAGTATGTGGTGTTTCTGGCTGAACACGGGGGCACAATGTAAAGGAAATAGGTAAGAGACAAAGAAGGACAAAATTATCTCCACATGGCTGACTTGGATCCTACTTCATGTGCCTGTAAGTTGTACTGTACATCAGGCTGGTAAAGTGGTATCGATGTTAGCGTATCGGAGCATTTTTTTATTTTTTTTTATATGACTAATGACAGAATTGGCAGCAATACCAATACAAGTATCGGTGCTTTCTCAAAGAGGATACAGCTCCACATTTCGGAGGGTGGCGTAGTCAGCATCAAACGATGACTGGTGTAACTCTGCATAGCGGGCGGCGAGACTTTTGAACTCATCCATACATACTTTCATCTGAAATGAGGTAAAAAAAAAAAATTGTACATGTACAATCGTACATTTTAATATTAAAGTAACACTTTATTCTCATATTTTTATTTTACTATTTAACCATCATTTTCTGTACTGCTTATCCTTAAAAGAGTATTGCCATCCCAATGACATGTATTGTACACCATCTTAGGATAAACAACAATAAGGACAATGATTACTTGGGATAGGCAGAAAGGAATATGGATGGATGGAGGGAAATCCCGCCTTAAACACAGCTTTGTTCTATAGAAATTAATATATTTATTTTACCTGCAGAGAGATGCGGCCGCAGCTCTGCAGGTCATGGCCCGTGCTCAGAGCGAGGGAGGTGGCGACGGCCGGAGGGGGGCTTGTCTTGAGGCTGTTGCAGGTGCAAATCAGCTGGGACAGTGCTTGCAGGTTGTCGATGCGTAGCTTAATGAACTCACACTGGAATGTAAGTGGATTTAGAGGAGTGCTGGCCGCCTGGAGGGGAGGATTAATCACATAACCTTACATTAACGCTGCAGTCGCACATGCCTCAAGATGAACTGACAAGATACAGGCAGGTATTATGCACATTAATCCGCTAACAGGCTGCGTGGGATCCCATCCAACACCAAGACTATCAAGAGGATCATCAGCTCGGAGCATCTGTCACTCGTGATGGAGTTAGTGAAATAAATATTTAATGGCAGCCAGATGCCTGGCAGTTAACTGACTGTGAGGGAGGCAATGCCCTTTTGGTAGGAGCGCAGGGCCTCGGCAATGGCACTCATGGCTCCGCTGTAGTCTCCGTCCTCCATGTGTGTCAGGCACTGCTCGGCCTGGGAGAACTCCTTGAGGCTGTTGAGCCAGAAGTAGAAGTGCTCCGATGCCACGCGGGTTCGCAGACTCTGGTACAGCTCGCTGGAGAACTCGTGGCACCCCTGTGGATTCAGGAGAACACTTTCACGCAACCACGCAGAGCTCTACGCAGCAGTATAAAGTGTGTAGTGAACAGTGTACCCATAGTGGTGACTACAATACCCTTTACATACACATATAATTTAAATTATATTTTATTTTATTACAGTAATGCTGGAGTGGGACTACTAGGGGACATCGAGACACTGTTACAGCGCCTCTTATGTGTCCTTAGACAAAACTGTCCTTATGCCGGCTGCCTGCTATTGAACTAGTGGCCCGTTGGTGGCAGTGTCATGCAGCTGGAGGGGCAAGGGTGCGGTTCGAGTTCGGTGGAAGCGTCCCTGGTCATCGATGCATCTACCTCAGGCCTGGCAAACATACCATTCGTGTTATAGATAATGGACAGCAGTTGACGTCTTCTCATGCTTGATATGTTAAAAAAAATAAAAGCCTCCCCTTTCACCTCCACCATTGAGCACAGAACCATTTGCTGGAACTGCTTTATGATCAATAATATGCGATTGGTAAAGTCCATGTTTACCATGCGGGAGGCCTGCCGTGCGATCCGGTATACGGTCCAACCATTGGCGACATTCTCAAGTTGCTGTTTGATGACGGTCTTTACTTCTGCTGACAGTGATGACTGGCTGGCGACAAAAATCACAGTGGCCAGAGACACCTGAGTGGGATCACAGAAGATGGAAAGAAAAATGAGGGCTGGAAGATCAACAGTAAAGCTTTGAGTCGAGTGAACCCCTTGTGATTCATGATTCACCAGAAGCAATTCTTTTGTGGAACCTGACTAAAAACAAATTGGTGAAAAGCTATTAGCAGCAGAGTAGCTAGCGTTGGTTAAAGTGTCATTGCAAATGAAAACTACATTTAAATGTTACACAGTAGGTGGGGTGTGTGCACTTTTCTTACCAGGAGCTCTTGCTGTTTGTTGGTGGACGAGTGACTAGCCACCCGGTAGAGGTCTACTAGATCCCCCAGCATGCTGTCTCCCAGCACCGGCAGATGGGTGGCAATGGCTGACAGAGTGTGGCACATGAGCACGCGAGAGGAGTCACATGACAAGTGGAGTTGACCAAGCAGGAATTCCACAGCAGACTGACTGAGGTGAGGTCGACTCTTCAGCAGCTTGACTAAAGAGGTGAGAGTGGTCTAAAATCACAGAATTGGAAAATTGTAAGCGAACTAAAAAAAATATTTAGTCATGAGAATTCAATCAGGCATTAGATGACTGAGTTAATGGTAATTATGATGAAACCTATTATGTTACATGTTAAGTAAGAACTACTGAGCTCCACATGATTCATCCTAAAATTAAGACTACAAAATTAGTTACGCTATTTATATTCAGATTACCTAATAAAGAAACCAGGGTCCCAGTGATGGCCAAGAATCTTTTTGTATGGCTATAAATAACAATAAAGTACTCCCCTAAACATTCCACTAAATGCCTAAACAAAAGAGCAAGGCTGCAGTGCAAATATCTTCATTTGTATTGAATGATCAACTGCTTTACTTTAAGTGTAGCCTGGGCACTGGGGCTGCCGTCTTGACTGCAAAGCATCAGCAGAGATTCCAGCCCTAAGACTGTATCCTGCTCCAGATGGGTAATATCTGAGGACATACAATCATAGACAAATATAAGGCTGTGCGCTATGAAAAGGAAGCGCTTGTAAGTAGCTAGCACAAAGAGTGTCCAAAAAATAAGACATCAGCGGACATTGAACATACCTTTTTCTGGACAGGAAATGACAATGTTGGAGAGCACGATGACCCCATGAGCAGCGACAGCCAGGTTGCTGTGGTAACAGCAGTCCTGGGCTAAGTTCACAAGGTCGGTGATCCGAGGAGGACCGGACACTGAAGAAAATGTTTTGAATTGAAATGATTCAATTAACGATTTAAAGCATATGAGAAGGCGGTGCAAATATAATATTTAATTCAATATAATATAAAAACAGAATGCCGCTTACCTGTTGTTTGACTAAAGTACTGCTTAATTGCAATTGTTTCTGAGAGGGTGGACAGCACAGCTAACATGCCAAGCTTCAAACTATCATACGGACTGCTGAGTGCACACTCACACAATGTCTGCAAGTGAAAATGAAAATTTGATCAGGTTTACCATAATGTGTTCCAAAAAAAAAGTTCACATTTTTTTATGCACTCTGTGCAGTTTATACCATGCTACTCATAACAAAATGAAGACACTTGTCCACAGCTGAAGTACCTGTGTGTTTTCCCTTATCCAAAGATGAGGGGCCTTCTTCGCTAGAAGCTTGAGATCATTAATTGCCAGCCTCTTGACGGCTTTGCGTGGGTCATCTTTCAGGTATTGAAGGAGGAGCTGCAACTACAGAATCAAAATAAAAGGCGTTCAAAGGGCCCTTATAGTAAAAATTGTATGATTTTATCCAAAAGGTAACTACCTGCTTGGGTATGTCAATCAGGGAGGAGGCAGCAAGCTGGGTGAAGGTGTGTAGGGTGACAATGACCATGGGTGTGGAGGGGTAAGAGGTGACCAGGTTTTGCAAAAGTTCTCGACTGCTGGATGCCAAACTGGCGTCATGGTGCATGTGCTGCAGCATGGGGATCAACTTCAGTTTCAGGTCCACGGGCGTCTCCAAACCTGAGGTGGCGTTAAGACAAAGGAACAGGATTTGTTAAACAAGAGTATCACACAATCTACAGGTTGCTACTTTTTGTAGAAAGAAAATTATTGGAATTGATGTTAGCTACCTTTTCAAGAATTCTCAATCATTTAAAATATTACCTTGAATCATCTCACTGACTTTGTTGCAAATACCAGCTGCAAAGACTCTGCAAACAGTAAACAGTAGAAAAATAAGATTGTCTATTCAAAGAAATCTTTTTTACTAAAAGAAATTGCAGTGGAAAGTCCAACATTTCACAAAATAGCAATTATGTTGACAGTATAGTATATCCTTACTTAGACTGTGCAGAAAAGCTGGCTGCAGCAAATATAGCAGCTTCCACTTCTACATTGTCATGTGAGTCGAGACTCTGGCGAATACTGTGGTGGGCATTCTTCCTTTCTGGGATGATGGAGGCCAAACTGCCAAGCATCCTGTTGAGAAGAGAAAAACATGGTTGTAGACTGTTATTGCTTCGATGTTAGTGCAGATGCAATGATGCCTGCCTATATAGTCGGGCTGGGCGATTACTCTTTCATTTATTTATGTAGCTCATAGCTCTATTTATATAGCTCTGTAACAACAACTGCAGCTGGAACATAGTGCTGTACATAAAACATAGAAGGCAATAATTGAAAAGAATACAATGTTATTTTCTAATCAACATTTCCAATATAAATTACCTCAGAGTAATGGCTCGGGCCACTGGGTCATTACTATGGATGACTGAAAACACCCTTTTGACAAATTCGTCCACATTGAGGATTTTTTCCAGATGTTTTTCACTCTGTTGTGTTACTTTTAGTACACAAAGTCGAAGAAAGTTGTTCCTAAAATCAGAGAAATGAACTTGTTTTTAGTATGGGCTCGTCCTGTTATTCGTTTAGTACAATGCACTATGAGTTACAAAAAGTTTGACAACCATTTGAATATAATTCAGACTGAACAACCGTACCCAAGTCTGAAGATGTCTGCGAGTTTCAGAAATGCAGAGTTAATGAGGATGGGAAAGGGATACTTGAGGAAGAGCTTTGGGAAGAGCACCACGGCTTCACACTGCTCTCCAGGCTTTCCGGATCGCAGCCCTGGAATAAAAGCACATTAGATACAAGACATACCAATGTCCTACAATTACAACAGCATCATACGGAAGACATGACCTGCTTATTTGGCTACAATCAATAAGAACTGGAAGCTAAGTTAACTCGTTAGCAGGCTAGCCAGTTGGCACCTTTGTCAAGCTCCAAGAGTGCGGAATTGGCGTCAAGTTCTTGCTCGCCATAGCAAGCCTCCGACAGGAATGAACGTGCGGTTGAAAGAGACATTTTGGTTATTTTCCGCCCTAATATTTCACATTTGAAGGAACAAACACGAGCATATATATTTCACGTTCATATTCAAACCGGATGTAGACGACCGGATGTAGACGCGACCGAGCCCTCATCCGCTACATTGTCACAAAAAAAAATAACTTCCACATGTATTTATTTTATGTTATTTTTTTACCTGATGGTATTTGGTAAACAAATTACATGTGATCATATCATTTGCCATAGAAAAAAAATACATTGCTTACCCAGATGAGTGTTTCTGATTCAAGCTTAATTCGAAACTACACGCATTACAGGAAAAAAGAAAAGAAATCCACTCAAAAATTACTTGACTTAGAAATAATTCGTGTTCATACTTTACAATTCATAAATGTTCGAAGTCTTAAATGACATATTTTAATTTTAAAGGCAAGTGGCGCAAAGAAAGAGGAACTGGAAGTTCCATAGGAGCGGAAGTTACAATAACGACCAATGGTGACGCAGAACTCTGGTCTAGCGCGAAATTCAGTCATTGCGTTTCGCGGGAAAGAAAAGCTACGTTAACCAACACAGCTTACCACCACCACATAAGATAAATAGCTTACCAACTTTGCAGGCTAACAAATTCACATCAATATATTTTAGAATAATCAGATCGGCTCCCACAGAAGCACAGGGATGTTTTTTCGTTCAATTGTTGACAATCGTCTCGGCAGACTACGGCAGAATGGTAAGACAAAATGTGCGTTTTTGAAAAGAACGAGTAGTTCTGTTTAGCAGTGTGACAGATATAATACCAGTTTAAAATACCCAAATCCCAAGTTGTTTTGCTATTTGGCTCGATTTGGGCGTCAGTTAAAACGAAGAATAATCTGATTTGACGTGCTGCATTGGTTTAATCGAGCAGATGTCCATATGAATGAACTATTATTACCTTTTAAAATCGGTGATCTACTTGACTGTGGTTGTGCTTTAAATTAGTTACACAATTTTCCGACATCTATTCTCCAGTAACGGACTTGTCCAATGTACAAATTACATTTTGATTGAACTGATGGACTCCTTCATTTGGTTAAAGTTGTGGGATAATACTTTGCAACTGAACATTAATATGATATTTTTATTTAGTGCTTGCCCCACTGCAGGCAATTGATCTGTAACAAATGAGTTGTAAAGGTCATTTTCAGTTACCGCAGCCATTACCAGAGTAGCAGTTGTCAAATTGCTAGGGAAAGTAACACCTTTCAAATGATATTTCCATGTGTCAATCTGTCCAGCGTTACCTGCACATCCCTGGACCAAATACCCTCTGAGCTCACTTCTGGAAGGCTATCAGTGTGTTCGTCTTGATGAACACATCTCCTATGGCAACCTCGGTGATTCCGTGCCCCCGTTTGGATTATCCTTCTCCTCTGGTAGAGCACTTGATACTGATAATCAGATGACCACATGTGCATTAACATACATTTGACGCTATGCTGTATTCATGTTCTCACAGCAAAGGCGATTCAGGATGTTCTGGCTGTGGCAAATGAAGAAGGCATTGTTAGGATTTACAACACAGAGGGGCGCGGAAACGGACTTGTGAAAGGTGCTCCATGACACCTTTTGTGCAGTCTCCTATCATTTTGGAATCGAAGCTAATTCTGTGTATATTTGCAGAATGGCTGGCTCATGAGAATGCCGTCTTTGACATAGCCTGGGTGCCTGGAGAGTCGCAGTTGGTAAGATATAGTCCATACTAACCCTGTATGGCATGTAATACCCTTCAAATACTTGAGTAATCACTATAGTTCTTCTGATATCATTCCATCTCAAGCAATGTACAAACACTGAACACAAAATTTGTTTATTCTCTTTAAAAAAAAAAAAATATATATATATATATATATATATATATATATATTAAATATTGTCATGTATCCGTCTTAGGTGACTGCTGCAGGTGACCAAATGGCCCGGTTGTGGGATGTGAAGTCAGGCGAGCTGTTAGGCAGCTTCAAGGGCCACCTCTGCAGCCTCAAATCTGTTGCATTCACTTCAGATGACAAAGGTATAACTTCTTATTTTTCAAAAAGCAAGATGGAGCGCTGCTTCTCATTGATCAACAAGGGGAAAATATATGACCTGACTATCCATGCGACACAATGAATGAGTGGTTAGCAGAGCCGTCCCACAGTTCTGAGGTTGGGGGTTCGAATCCAGGCTCCAGACCACCTGCGTGGAGTTTGCATATTCCCCCTGTGCTTATTGAAGTTTTTCTCTGGGTGCTCTGGCTTCCTCCTACATTCTAAAAACGTGTTTTTTAGGTTAATTAGATACTATAAATTGCCCTTAGGTTGAATTTGACTGTGAATGGTTGTTACTCTATATGTGCCATGCGATTGGCTGTCGACCAAATCAGGGTATACCCCGCCTCTCGCCCTGGGAAAGGCTTCATCCCCGCCTGTAAGTGGCACAGAAAATGTAGGGATAGATAACTACTATGTTTGCGAATACAAATAATTTCATATTACATTGACATTGTTTGTCTTCTCACAGCTGTGTTTTGTACTGGTGGAAGAGATGGAAACATTTTGGTGTGGGATACCAGATGCAGCAAAAAAGGTACAATTTGCATTTTTCTTTTCTAATAAAAAAACAGACAGATTTGACGAATTATACTGCTTCACAATTTGGATTCTTCATAGATGGTTTCTACAAACCAGTGAAACAAATCCAGGGTGCTCATAAAAAAGCAGAGACAAACTCCGCATCGAAACCAAAGAAGAGACGACTCAGCACGCGCGGCATGGGCCCCAGTGTGGTGAGTTTCCTCAGCAAAGTTTCGCCCAAGCGCATGCAGCCTTGTGCCGCGGAAATTCTGACAATTCAATGTTTTACAGGACACATTGCAGAGTGTAACTGTGGTTTTATTTCAAGATCAGCACACGCTCATCTCCTCGGGAGCAGTTGATGGGTGAGACGCCCCCCCCCTCGGATGCTTATGTTACTTTTAACTTTGCTCAATGAATTTCAGTTTAACCATGTTTCTCAAATTAATTGTAAAAGATTTATTAAGATGTGGGACCTGAGGAAAAACTACACTGCACACCATCATGAACCTGTGGCGCTGCAGACGTACCCGTATCCCGGTTCTTCTATGCGCGTGCGTCTTGGTGAGTTTTCCTCTTTTGATTATTGCCCACAAGAACTTCTGTTCAAATGACAGCAAAATCGACACATTATTCTGCTTGCATTCCAGGATATTCTGGTCTCGTCCTGGACTCCACAAGATCCAATGTCATGTGCAACTGCACCGATGACAACATTTACATGTTCAATGTCAGTGGAATCAAAACTACACCAGGTAAACCAACAGCTACGCTTTGTAGGTGTCTTGATCAACAAAATCCAGCGTCATTTCTATTTTTTTTAAACAATATTTATCACTAGATGGCGCTATAAACAAAAAATGAATACAGCAGCACAACACCAGAGGTCTTTTTGTTTTTCTGTGGTGTTTGCTAGTAGATGTCATTTTATTAAAGCCGAATTCTGAGGTCCAACACACAACACTCTGGGGTAGACTGACAGATAGAAAAATTGTTAATTTAGCTAGATTAAATATCTAGATATCTGATATGAAGTAATGCTCGTCTACCTCGGATTTTAGCCTGAGGAAGTTATGGAAATAATCAAGGGTCAAACTGTTAGAAACAGGTTTTGTTTGACTTTAGAGACCTATTTTCCAAGAAATGTTGTCCAAATGCCGAATTGTTATACTTCAGTGAAATTTTGACGTAAGAGGCTTCACTACAGTCTTATCATAGTCGTGATGTCGACAGGGTCGGTTTGCAAGACTGACTTATTGTGAAATTCAATTACAACACATCCACCGTTTGAAAACGATGCCCTAAAAGTCGCTGCTAAAGTTGCTAAATAATTTTGGCACACAATGGTATTTGTGTTCGTCATTTCAGTATGTTTTCTCCCACAGAGGCAGTGTTCAATGGCCACCAAAACTCATCTTTTTACATCAAGTCCACAATTTGCCCAAATGACCAATTCTTGGCCAGTGGTTCAAGTGATAACCACACATACATCTGGAAGGTACATATTCATGATGTTAAAAAAATAAGTACATTTTTACTTATTGGCTTTGATACTAAATCATCAGAATACCTGTGCATATTTGTCCATTTCAGATCTCTGATCCTACGCACCCTCCCATGACTCTTCAAGGTCACAGTCAGGAAGTGACATCTGTTGCATGGTGTCCAACAGACTTCACAAAGGTGACTTGATGGTGTAGAATGATGCTTTGTGCACTGCTGCATACTTGCAATACGGTTGCCGTACAACTGCCGTACATAAGATTGATTTCCTTTGCTCTTTTTGGAAATCCTCTCATGGCAGCTCGCTTCGTGTTCTGATGACCACACTGTACGTATCTGGCGCCTTCATCGTGAAATGGACGGAGCGCCGTCCTCAGTGGGAGAGGCCAATCTCGTTGGCTGGGCACGTCCTAAGAGTCCACACAGTAAGGACCATTTTTGTAAACAGCTGCTAAATTCCTATTCAGACGTATTAGTACATTAGAAAATCTTACATCTTAATGTTGTGTTTTTAGAACTTTCAAACCGCCCCGAGACAACCCCTGCTAAAGACCAGAGGGCCGAGAGCATTGGAGGGCCGGCCTCTCCGCGCCTCGCTGCCTGTGCTCCCAGTATGGCCGCCTTACCTCTATCCTCTTGCACCGCGTCACCTGTCCCTTCTCAGCAAGCCAAAGCCACTAATTATCAGAAAACACCACGTTCCATCAAATCATGGCTCTCCCCTAGACAAGGATCTCCAAGCCAGAAGAGCCCTCTGCAGTGTAAAGTTCTGAGTTCGTGTTCTCAGAGTTCAGTGGGTTCCACTTCTACCATGGCACCACGAGCCAAACGCAGGCTGGAGACGGCCAACGGCTCATCTGATGAATGTGAGGGCGCAAAGCCGTTCGACTGTGTCTCAGAACTCTCCCCTGTTTCCAAAAAGAGCAGGGCCCAGTCTGGCATTTCCCGCCCAACTCAAAAGGGTCTGCTACAGACTGACAATCATATTGAGGAAGGGCGAGCATCATCAAGACAGATTGGCAAAGAGAACTACTGCCCTGGGATGACAGACTGGCTGTCAGTGATGAGCCAAAAGATGAGAGGAAGCCCGCGTAGCCCGCGAAGCCCCGCTGCTGCAAAGAAACAAGCAGGCAAGATGCCAGCTTCACCGGTAAGCACAATCTCGAATGTTTTATTTTTTTTTAAACTGCTTGTTGTCAAACTCTCCCCTCAGGCTCCTTAATTTGCCTTTAAAGGGAACCAGTTAAATTCAGTCAAGTGTCTTGTCTTGTACATCAGAATGAATAGCATCCATTCATTTTCTACACAAATTGCCCTCATTGTCACCACGCATGTGTTTTTGGAATGTGCGAGGAATTTGGACCTTGAACCTCAGAACTGTGAGGCAGACATGCATTTTGAGCAATTCAGTCCCAAATATCTTGCTGTCTCGAGGTGTAGTTATTTTCCGTTTTTTTTTTCAACGTGCAATTCTTTTGTATACTAACATATTTTGATATTTCTCATTGAGTTTCATATCAAACAGGAAGGACTTTGGTTGACAGAGTCACAAGGAATGTATTAAAACACACATGATTGCTCTGTGCTATTCCTGGATGCTTGCAATTACTACAGTAAATCCCCACAAAGTTGCACTGAGTAAATTACAGGCATTAGTCCAAATAAGCTGATATTAAGTCTGGGTTTTGTATAGAAAGGTCCAGGGTTTGGACCAGACTCCACCAATTAAGGACTTAGAAACTGCACACTTGAATAACATAGTAGTTTAATTTGCACTTCAGAAGGCACAAAAGAGAACCATTTCTTTGGGTTCTTTCCTGCTGTTAACGCCAGCCATGATGATTCAGGCATTCTGAATATGTTGTCAGTCGAGAAAATCACGCTCAGCTCTCTTACCACTTCATCAAGAGTCACTGTTAGGAAGTGAATAGAAAATTTGCAGACCATGATGTAAGATGTAACTGAAATGAAAAGTGTCATCTAATACATTCTCTTATCTACTTTTTCAGACTTTGAGCTCGCTGCAGAACATGAAAAAAATATCTTCCTATTTCACGAGGAGACTCACAGAGTGACCCATCAGCATCTTTTAGTTTGTGATACTGTGTATACTGTGTTATAGGTTATTGTATCGGGAGCTAACAAACTGCTTCGAACTGCATAATTGATCACTGATTAATTTTCCTTAACATAACATTGAACTATTTCATATTCATTGGGGCATAGTTTATTAGTGCCTCCTCACCGTTTTCCATGCTTGTGCAGTCACTGATTGACAAGTTTGTAGTGGAATTTTTCTCTGAGTATTGGTAATTCTTTTACTCTAATGTGCTATGTTTAGCAACTGCGTTTGACAGAACTTACTCAATTTTATCCGATTGTTTATGCACAAATTTTTAGATGTTTGACATTTGAATAAATTGAAATGGCCCATGAACGATGAAAGTTAAAATACTAATTATTCTATTCTTTTCTATGAACATACGATACTCATCCTTGAAGCACATCAGCTGTTATCTGCTAACCGTTTTTTCTTGTTCTTGAGGTAATGCTCCAGTTGTTAATATGTACAAAATAGCAAGTGGTTGTTGTATGGTTTGTTTGTGATGTACAGTTGAGTGGGCAGATTTTTTTATTAAAATGAAAAAAAAAATTAAACTGTAAATGGTGTTCTTGGCTTTTTATTTTTTGATGAATGTGCATTACATCCCTAGGTTTTTTTTAACTTAAATTTCTTTTTGTTCTAAAAATTCTATTTAAAATGCTGTGTTAATATACTATCGCCATATTGTGAAATAATGGAATTGATCTTTAATGTCATTACACGTGTACAAGAGAACAAAGCAACGAAATTGACTTAAACTATCAAATAACAAATGCCCCTTATAGATAGATAGGGAAACATTTAAAGATGATCTTATTTTCATGTTTATCTGCAAGTTCAGAAAAGGACTGTACCTGTACTGTATTTGTTTTCACGTGTCACGTGTTAAGGTCCGCTAGTTATCCTATTCTATTGGTTAAAAAGTTTCCTGATTGGTACATTCTCTTCCCTGATTAGTTTCTGGGGACGTCAATCAAATATCCGTCAGGCGATGCAGTCTACCGAACTGTACTGTAGGTCGAAACACAACGACATAGCAGCGGTGCTGTGGTTGTTTATGGCTGCCGACTCGCTGCAGACGTTCGGAAATTTGAAACATAGAAGAAAATATTCGCATTAGCGGGAGGTGCCGAATGGTAATTACAATCATCGTTTCGGTAGGGGACGTAACTAACACCGTGTGACACGCCTGGGCACGCGGCTAACTTTTACGTGTTTAAGGCGTAGTGAGAATTTGAACTTCATCGACCGCGAGTGAAAATACTCAGCAGCGGTAAAAGCGGTCTTCGAACACGGATATATAAATATTTTTTTGCTGTTTATGCGATGACCCACGCGGCTTTACACGGACCTTCTACTTTCTTCGCCTCGAATCTTGATGATGGAACAATCTGTAGTACTGCCGTGTCCGTCTTAAGTCAGCTATGCTAACAAGCTAGTTATGCTAGGTACATGTTAGCTACCAGCGCGCAGTACAGTACAGTAGTTAGCCGCGTACATTCACATCTCCCGACAACTTTATCGCGGTATTGCAATTGGATTTGCGGGGAACGGGTCAATATTTTATAAGCATTTAAACAAAACGACGTTGGCAGAAAGTCCACGGCCATTTTTCCCTACAAGCAAGTGACTTGTTGGTTGTACCAAGAGGCTATGTCGAGTTGTAGTTTGGCTATTTTGCATTGCCCGTTGAAGATTGTCGCCCGAAAACAGCAAGCCGTACATAAGATGCAACGTCCTCAAACAAGCAATGTCGGATCACGCTGAGTAACGTCGCCGGTTTGTGACAGGAGGCGAGCGTCAAGTTGCGCAGGTTGCTCCACATTTTTGTGCGGATGCGAACGCTCGGGGAGGGGGGAAGGAAACATACCGAGGAGAAGACCTTGTTTTTGCGAATCTGACTGACGAGGAGCGCGACGGCGGATCGTCCTCGACTCCCGCATCAAAATGTCGGCCATCTCTGCAGCCGAAAAAGTGGACGGATTTACGAGAAAGTCGGTGAGGAAGGCCCAGAAACAGAGAAAATCTCCCAGCTCGTCACAGTACAGGACTCAGATCGCCCCGGTGGAGCTTTCGTCCCTGCCTCAGCTCAAAGGTAAGAGGATGATGATGGAGGTCTGGTGGGTGATTGAAATAGGCCATCACCGTGACAGGTTATGCCCACTGCTCAGAATCACACCCGGATCACTGACTTCCATCCACTACCTTATTCAACCAGTTGTGTGTGAAAGTGAAACGTGTAACTTTTAAGTGAGTTTGCAGAAATACTGGTTGGCAAGCCTTCTAAAAGAAGACAAGCCCCACCTGTTGCTTTGGATTTATCAGTTTGAATTATATAGTGCAGTTCTTTCTCACCTTTCTTGAGCCAAGGCAAATATTTTACATTAGCAAAATCTCAAGGCACACCTTCTCACAATGTCATTAAGGTTTGGTTAGTTGTACTGTCTGCAATGAAGTGGAAGAGCATTGAATTTTTTTCCTGTCTCCCACTATTTCCCTGATATAGATAGACAAATACATTTATTGTTAATAAATTCATCTAAATCTCATAGGTTCAGAAAATGGTTGGATGGATGATTGGAGTTGCATAATTTCCCACGGCACATCTGATGATCTCTTTCTAATATGCAGTGTTTGGGTATCAGAGGTCTCAAGCAGTGCCTTGAGATACATTGTTTTGCCATTATACTGAGTAAAAATGCCCTTAATCCATTTCAGTCTTCCTCCCAAAACAACAAAAATGCTGCTTGTATTATAATGAGGAAAAAATTAGCAGTACTTAATAAAAACATACAGTGATGATAATTGAATAGAATAAAAAACAGTTTTGTCACACTGCATCGATTGAAGGGTCATTGTCATGCTCTTTCTGTGGTGATCGCCTTGGCCACCTAGGAGCAGTATAAGACAGGCAGATGAATATTAGTGTTCATTGAGACTTCTCAACTTGTCCCAGTTCATTAGCACAGCACGAATACAGCAGTTGTTCTTGGCAGAGGATACAATTGTTGTATTTACATGTACCGCTAATCACTTTATGTTTGGTCCATTGCTTGCTGGTATAGAACCACATCATGGATTCTATTTAACATTATGCTTGTGAACTGAAAGGCTAAGCTACGTGGTTGTTTTGAATATGCACACTATAATTGTCTTTGTTTTATGTTTCGTTTGGCAGATAATTAATTCTAGGGGTGTCAGTAAATGACTGGAAGCCTCAATTCTGAGGCCCACTTGTTTTCTGAGTTTGGTCACATGAAGTTTGCAAACTGAGCCACAATTGGCCGTTACATGAGCAACTGCGATGTCTCTTTCAGTCGACAGCATGTGGCAAAATGGCCGCCCCCTTAGATGGGGCAAAACAGATGAATTTTGCTGCTTAATTCATAGTCGCACAAAGGCAATATTAATCAGCATGAAGGCGCAAAGGACATATTGTAAAGAATGTTTTTGAGCTGACTTGCCCTTTAAGCAAGACTTGCTAGTTCATCTGATGTTATCGCAGCCTCTCACATTTATAAACAAAATATCATATGCAAGCAATTTTTGATCAATGTTTCCTGAGCTCTTCCTCTTATTGTTGAGAGCAGCTCGGCAAGTAGCAGATTCCATAAAAACTAGGAGTGTCCTTATTCATTATTTCCACTACAGTATTATGTTTACTATTGTGACCTTGCAGCGACAAGGACATTTATTTAGACGGCAGGTTTTGGGTCATGAATGACGGACTTTGAAGAGGCTTCAGCCCTCATGCGGTTGGGGTGCGTAGAGCTCCCGCGGTGTGATAGACACCAAAAAGATGAGTCACTTTGAGATCATCATCGTTGCTGTGGCAACCAGAAGCTTTGAGAGCAGACGAGGAAAAAGGTTTACATTCAAAATATAGCCTTCCACGTTTAGGTTAATATCTCTGTTGCGGGACTGATTTCAGCCAGACTTAGATTTCAAAATTTGGTTTGCCACAACTGTACCTTGTGGTGCGATGAGGTGATTCAGTGTTTTGGACACATAACTATTCTTATTTACTAAATCTTTTGTGTATACATGACAAGCAAAAACACATTTAGCCCATTGATTGGCTAGCGGGGACAAAATATTCTTTTTCCATTGTGTCTGCCAGTAGATGATCAGTCAATAAATAATGTCACGTAAACGGACAGCGTAGCTCAGCAACAGTTTTAATGTACTGCAGTGAAAGTCCTAATGATGACTTTTTGGCAGGCTCGGTTGTGCCCTCAAACGTTTTTTTGAATAGAATTGCTTCCTTAACTGTGTCGGTGGAAGATACGTTGTGGGAAGATGTAAATGGACGCATTTGTGTTAGCTTGCCTGCCTCTCACACTCCCACTGGCACAGCTGCTCTGAATAAGCGATTTGATTGAGCTGCGTATTTCGCGTGTGTATTTACTACCACAAAGACCAAAATAGATGCTAGAAAGCTGCGCAGGCTCACGAAGACAGCCATAAGACCCGCCCCCTGCCCCCAGAAGTTGCACTGGTTCAAATGCAAGTATCTATCAAAGCATTCTTATTTACAGGCATGGTCCACATCGAAAAAGCATCCGGGTTCCACTTATTCGCCAAAACCGCCATAGACTAGGAAGTATGTATGTTCCTCGCCCGATGATGCAGCATCAGAGATAATAAAAGCACCAGCATCATCTCTCTTTCTCAAAGGGGAACTGAACCTAAGACGTTCAAACTTTCTGTTCCATTGCCATTCTTCTACACTCGTACCAGCGGAACTTGCTTCTTCTTCAAAGATGACGACGACGACAAAGAAGCAACTGTAATGATGGCGACTAACTTTCCGTTTGCGCGACAAACCATGAATCCGTCAGGATTGCACCTTTGGTCACTGTAATTCATCTGCACTCCATAGTAAGGCTGAGCTTGCTCCAGGTCCATATTCTTTGTGTGCACTCATCATGAAGGAATCCCACGTACACGATTTGTAATGATCACAATTTTGTTTTCCTTCATTCCTAATCAGGGCAGCGGACATTTGGGCTTGACTTCTTCACTGTTTGGTTCTTGTAGCCCCATAAAGTGAGGCTTTTGAGCAGTACTTAAATGTCAAGGACGAGGCACACCGCTTCCCCTGGGTGCCGGGTCAGAAGTACTTGTTTTTTGTCTTCTTAGTGGCTCCCGGAAAATAAAAACAAGCGCGGGCATCTTGAATGGAGCAGTGTCAATTTGCCCTCATGAGACCGTTTGGATTATGTGAAGCCAGATCACGACGTGTTAAGCTCTATCAGTTAAGACTGTTCGAGGAATGTGCTTGAGACCGTGCCTGCCAGGTATTTCCTTGATCATACTCATTTTTTATTTTAGGTGCACAAACAAGCAAATTGCACACAGGCAGGGATGCTTGGAGAATATGGCAAAATGAATCAACTGTAGCATTTGACTGCTGTTGCTGTTTTGTCTTGCCTGGCCCTTTAACCTGCTTTCAAGGCCGACTGTACCGGCATGCTTACAACGAGCACACTGTACACGTGAAGTAGATTCTTTCATCAACTGCTACAACTGCAACCATCCCATCGAACCGGTACAGCAACTCTTGGATGTCCATTTGTGGTTTCACTCGGCTTTCGAAAGACTCAGGCTAATTTTGAGATGTAAGATGTCGATCTGGTGTAAAAAGCTTGTAACAAGCTTTACGTTTCAGTATGATGATTATGTTGTTATGCCCCAACATGAACTTAACACCAACTCAAAATCATGTTCAAACATTTCTTTTTTCTTTTTTTTAAGTTATCCTGCCATTGATTAGAATTTGAATTTGGACCTTACACCTCATTAACAAAATCACATTTTGGGACATTGTAGTCATCTTTGTGCGAGACGGAAGCTGCTTGTTCAGAGGTCACCAGACCAGCATACTCACTTTGTTTTGGTTTCACTCTGCTCAGTTGGTTCTTTGAAATGTTGATAGATACTAACAGGGGCGGGTATGAATGCCAAAGAGTTTTTTTACATGGTGGATTTTCCTGTAGTGTTATATGAATGTTTGTTGTATATTAACTGTGAATCATATTTTTACGATGAGGGTGACAACTTACGCCTTGTTCACAGTACAAACCGGTCGTTATAAGTTTGCCAAGCACAACTCAGCATAGTCTTTTTGTAATTCTACCACAAAGCATGTCCTGTACATTTAAAATCTTCAGCTTGTTGGTCCATTTCAGTAAAAAGGCCTTTGGTAGGAATATAAGATGCGGTTAAATTACCCAAAGCAATCAAGTGGATCCTCCAAAGTTGAACGCGATCTTTTCTGTGCTTCAGCTGTATTCTAATTTAAGAACATTTGTTCGCATAGCAAATATTGTTAAGTTAAATAATTTGCTTCAGACTCAAACTGCCATTACAGCAAAACTAGTCACCCTTTGAAGACGACTGACAGTAAAAAAGTGTTTGCAATTTATATACTGGTGGAAATAATGTGACCTACTAATTTTTGATTACGGTACCCTTTTTTTTTTTGGTCTCTGTGTTGTAACAACAACAGCCACCGTGCTACAACTGCACCATCGGCGTATTGAATATCTGTTTCCCATGGGGGTTGACCTCTGTTGCAGTAGGTTACCGAAATATTGGATGCTAAAATGGAAAATTGTTGCATAACTTAGCCGCATTCTCAAATGCAGTGCTTCTGTTAACATGAGACATGTTTCATTAATAATGTCACAGGTGTGCAGTAGTTGAACCCTGTGCCCAGTAACATTTTTATCCAAACACTTCTCAAAGAGAAGAAAAATCTGTATCGTCTGCCCCTGTATAGAGAATTTTAGCCATCTTCTGTCCAACTGCATTTTTTTCTATTTTCTAACACAAACTAGAACTGGTTTATTATGCCATTTTAGGAATCCATTTTTTTAAAATTTTTTTTTTTAGGCACTGGGGATTAGGATTTCAGGGAAGGGGCTTCTGCAGTTCAAAGATGACCAGATACAATAGAAGCCTGTTTGAAGGAAATGGCAAAATCAACTGCACTTAATATTGCCAAAGGCACAGTTCCCATTGTGTGATTTCAGTGGTTTAGCAATACTGTATGTTGAACCCCCGCACCTGCAGGTATGTGCTTCCAAGCTGCAAATATTTTGCTGAGGTGGCTTGCCTTACCTGTGCTGCTTTACACGAGAAAAGGCCAGAAGAGACCTGGAGGCGCCGTGAATCAGATCCAACCCGAGATGCACATCACCATACAGTAGGAGAAACAGTATCAAGGGGCATGACTAAAACTAAATACTTTTTTTTTTTTACGCCCTATTGTCTCCATATGCTGCTTTTTAAAAATAAAAAGATGAATGCATTCTTGAAATTCTTCATGGATGCTTTTATGCACGCTGTTTTCTGCCAAAATCATTACAGTGAACTGCGGACATGAAATGACATGACAGCAATAGCTCACAATCTTCATCTCTGCGATATCTGTTTACGACCGGTGTTGTTTTCTCATGAATACCTCTCCGTCTTTCACCTCACACGTTCTGACTTGTATACAAAAACATGCTGCGTCATTAAAAGAGGAACGAGGAGTTCAGCCGTTCATTATCGGACCAGACATGTTTCATCAGTAGCCGTACTCACATCCACAAACACAGTGGGTCAAACTATAAAATGGATTTACATTGGGATACCTTGACCTTATGATATCATGTACATGTGTGTGTCTGTGTTTTCACTCGGACTTGCTTGGGGGAAGTGCAACGAAATGCTTTGGAAACAACAATGTCTTGTGCAGGCTGCCAAACATGCTTTGTATGTGTGACGACATCACTTTTAGATTCAGGGTCAAGTGATTTTATTTTTGTGTTCTTCAGATTTACATGGCCCTTTTCTTGGTGTGTAAAGAACCGTTCCAGACTTCTTCTAGTTGGATTAATTGTTTCTTTTTTTTTTTTTTTTTTTTTTTTTTTGGTGTTCTCATTTCCAACCAAAAAAACTT